>NC_053028.1:424305725-424433081 GCF_003073215.2 Triticum urartu
GTAACCCTGGGTGACGGTCGAGACAACGAGCCACACTCCCCGATCGCACCACCCTGGGTCTACCGGTCGCCTTCATACTGATGTAGGAGTAAAATTTTATCCCGTGTGATGTAATTTTACGTGGAGTCAAGAGCCCACTCCGTCCCTAATAAAGAAAAAAAAAAGGCCACACCCGAGATGAAAAAAAAGAGCGAACTCCCTCGTCCAATTCTAATCAGGGGCGAGTAATAATCGGAAAAAAAATAAAAAAAACCAGGGGCGGAGTGGACGAGGGGTGCGAGCTCCGAGCGGCGGTTGGGCTCCGGCGTCGTGATGCTCCACGGCGTTGGGAGCGGCACGTGGGATCGACGTCTCTAGAGGGTGGTCTTAGTTTCGGGCAACGCGGCGGGCCGAGCCGTCGTGTTGCGACGTCGGTAGTGCTTGGCGTCAGGGCTGCATCTCCCGTGTGGACGGCCCCTCGTCGGCACAGTCGCCGGCGACGAACACTCGGCCGAAGACGGGGCCGCGCCATGAACCAGGGTTTAGCGGCGTCCTCGGCTGGACGACAAGCTGGTCGTGGGTGGGCGGCGCGGCGAGTCGTGTCTACTTCTTGAAGAGGTACTTTGACGTTCTCCAATCGATGCCCCAGTGATTTGCTTCAGGATCCAGCCCTGTCTGTTTGATTCATTTTTAAAAGACTTTTGTTTGATTCTTCCATTCCTACAACTTCTGCATAGATTGCTTTGTTACGCCCGACTACTCGACTAGATGGAGATCCTCACAGGCTCACAGCTATGGCTGGATATGCTTCAATAACCTCAATTTATTTCCAAAATGTTTCCAGCCGATAGTCGTAGCCTTATTTTAGTTGCCTCGGATCTTCGACTATGGCTGCAGGAGTGCACACATATAAGAAGAAAGCAGAAACATCCATCAAATACTTGACCATGATCATGATCACATAGTAGACGTTATTTGACCCAGTAGCAATTTAGTTAATATTTTTGATTGGTGGGGAACAAACAGACTAATGGTCAATTTGGTAATGTTGCGTCTAGTTCTTGTTCTGACCCACTAATCAAAAAGGCGATCAAACCTTTCTCCTTCACTCCCCGCTAGTAATTCCAAAAATAAAGCCAAAAAAGTATTGGCCATAAAATTAATTCCCTTGCCCAATATCCTACTAACTCCCTCCTCTATATCTCCTACTGCTCTCCCCATCATTTGCCAAACAGGCCATATATGGGGTGCTCTGTTTGATGGTTGCCTCGCCTGAAGCAAAACAAGAACCATTTGAATTCCGATTGGTTAGGAGAGTGGTTCGATTACTCTTCAGTTTGTTAGTCCCAAATTTGGCTGCATCAGCTGCTACAGGAGATGGCCATGTGTGTGCCACAAAATTAGCTTGATCTAAAGATAGTACGAGTAGGCATACTCTGTAGCTCCTAGTGTAGGTAGCTGGACTATGCAGCCATCTAATTGGAATTCAGAACTAGCGATTTGGTAGTTCCAACAAGTCAGGGATTCAGTATAAAGCTTAAAGGTGTTCTAAATTCTAATGTATTCGAGCTTGCTCTCCTTAGTACAGGGATAGCTTTGCCTCCAAAATATATAGTGATAGCTCAAAGTTCTTCCATTATCCTGTCCAAACTGTAATATCTAGATGACATGAATCGTGATCTAAGAATTCAGTTTCTGATTTTAAGGGGTGTACAAAAAATCAAATAAACTTATGACCATCATCGTATTCACTTTGATTTGGTTTCAGCTAACCTGACCTCTCTGCGTAAATATTGAGTTAGCTGCTTGAAACTTTTTTATGCACAACATGAAAATTTATGAAGGACCACCAGGGCCTCTGTAAATTAGATAAAGGAAATGCTGAGTTAGCTCGAAAAGTTTCCACATAGATTATTGGATAAATCAGAAATTGTATCAAGTAATAACTTCAAAAAAGAAATCCCAGTGTACTTTTTATCATTTGCTATGAACATATTAATGCAATCAGTATTGCCCCCAGTCCATCAATTTATATGAGTATGTGTCTATTTACTATCCCATCCAATGTGGCTGCTCGAATGATGTGCCTATTTACTGTTTTCATGTAGCAACTTCTGTTGTTGTATAATCTTTTAGCATTACTGATGGTCTCCGTATCAGGGTACAGTGGTGGTTGGCATTCTACATGATGCGGGCGGTATCTCCTCCTACGACAACGGTCGGCAACTAGCTGTTTGCAGCCCTCCGTCATTTTACATGAGTATGTCTTGATTTACTCTCCCATGCGAAATATTTGCTTGAATTAAGTTAGATCAGTAAGAAAACTAGGTAGCAGAATTAGGATGGATTACGTCCCCAAATATATTTCTTTTGGGCATAGCTATCATACAAGCTTACATCAGATTGGCAGCTGTTCATTTCTACAAAATTCTGGTGTAGTGTTGTGATTTCCCAGATGAGTGTTGTGTTATGTGAAAATTATCATTAAACATATGTGAATAGGAGAAAAAAATGTAAAATAGCACAAAACAGATACATCCAGCAAGGTATTTTCTATGGAATGGTTTCAATGCTCAATGTTATGAAAAACACATCCGCATGCACATTACATATGGAGCACGATGCGCCGCCTAGAACTAGTCAGATATTTTACTTTGCACGAAATTTGGTGATCTTAACCACAGAAAATAAAAAAATACCTCAAATGTATTTTCATTACTATCAAATTTAATGTGATTTGATTGTTATTATCGGGGAGGTGATACGTTCTATTTTGCAAGCGTTCATAGGACCAAAGCCAGAGTTTACAGCAGTTATGGGAGAAAACAAAGAAGGGTGGGGATTAGGACCCAGCGGCCACAGACGAAATCTGAACCCAAAGTACCAAACCACGTTTCGTTTTGTTTTTTAGGCCCCTATGCTTCTAGAACTATTATCCAATTTGATGGCTGCTACTTGGTGCGTGTGCTGGGTGTCCATGAGGTACTTCTCGGCAGCAGCATTGCCTCTCAATTTGCCAACAAGATCCATTCAGATTGTTTAATCACTGACTCTAGGATCCATGCCTACTCTAGGTAGAACTTCAGTAAGCTGCAGAAATAAACAATAGAAAGGGTAAAGAACCACTAAGCATGCCATTTACCTGATATGGCCCAGATTGTTTTATTTGAACACCATATGGTCCAAATTGTAACCAAGTAAAACTGCATGCTCGTCAAATTTTGTATGATGAAACCATAATATTAGCACTCTGAATGCACGTTTTGATTGACTACTACCCTGGATGTCATCCATGTTATTAGCTATGTTTTGTTACAGGGGATTTTGGGTACTGCCTGGATGTGTTGCTTGAGCAGAAGACTTCCATGTTTTTGTTCATAGACCGTGTCATTCTTATTTTTCTTGTACTTATCATGTACTCCCTCCGTCCCATAATATAAGAACGTTTTTGACACTAGTGTAGTGTCAACAACGTTCTTATATTATGGGACAGAGGGAGTAGATGTCATGGTTTATGGAAGAGTGTTCGGTTCAGCCATATACCATATACATGTTGCCTAACAAGTTTGTTTTCTCAATACAGAAGCTGTACAATTATATGAAACTGAAAATATTTAGTTTTCTGGCCATAACTCTGAATTTTTAGTGACTTGTTGCTTCATTATGTGGTCAATTTTTGGTTGCTACTAGCTTGCTGTAATATAGACTGTTGACTTGGACGATATAATTTATCATGTTCCTTAAAAAAAATTATGTACAATTTCTTCTCATGGATGTTAATTATCATGTCAAGCTTTAAGCTCACACTCTTGGAGATTTTTTGTTTACGAGGAGAAATCAGAGGTTTGAGGTTCCTTTTGTTACTGTATAGTTCTCTCATTTTGATCATTAACATAATTCAATTAGTTTTTGTTCTCATCGGTCTACGACATCAGTCGGATTCAGAAATTACGCTGGGTAAAACCTATGTGTTTTGTAGTCTTTTTTTACGTTCCTTTTTGTCGTAAAATTACATCAATAGCATCTGGTTTCTTACAGCGATTACCCTGGTTTAGTTCCTCACACATCCACAACGTAACTTGCCTTGCATGCACATCGTAAGATTACCTCAGAAGCCCTTTCTTACGGTGGTTCAGAGCGTGTGCTCGTGGGTGTGGCATGTGGTTCGTCTGTGAGGTAAATTTACGTTCAACTCTTTCTTTCCTAGTGGTTGTGGCTGTGGCGTGTGATTCGGCTGGGGTGAGATTCTTCACCCTGGGTGACGAATAGCGATTGACTCTGTGGGTTCATCATCACAATACGCTTTTTTCCATGAATTTACGCTTTCAGTTCAAATTTAAAACATATACGTGATGTGGTACTAAATTTCATCCGTCCAGTTTCGTTTTCACAGCTTCCTATCAGATGGGCCAGAAAATTTGCTATGGGCCACGAGCCGCTGCCTACCCGGCTCCAGCCGAATGCGCGCCGGCCGCTCTGGCATGGCGGCGGGTTCAGCCTCGGCGTGGACCTAAATGCTTCATTTTTACAAAAAAAAAATATATGTTTGTTTGAAATACAGTCTGCAGTCCTCTAATTCATCTTATCCAAACTTCTACCTTTCCAGCAACGCCGGAGGCAGTTGACGGGCGGCGCCCCTGTCGTCGGACGGCTACAACGGTGATGGAGGAGAAGGTGGACGTCGTGGGTGCGTGCTTGGGTAAGGGAGGCCACCCTTGCTGTGCTCGTGGGCGTTCATGGAGGATGGAAGGGGGGACAACTTCCTGTGGATGCGCAGGCTATGCTCGTGGGTGTTCATGGAGGATGGAAGGTGGGACAGCATTCTGTGGGTACGCCGACCGTTCGCCGCCAGCGCCGGCGGCCTCCCCCGCCAGTCCTCTCCAGACTCCTTTGTCGTATCCGTCTCAACCTCCAACTTCCTACTGCTGTGTTGTGATTTGGATAGGAAATTGGAGGCCGACCATGTCCTTCTCCAACATATATATATATATATGAATCAGAATAGTTATTCGGATCACGGTCGGCCCTATATAGGGTCCGATCGGGATGTTTCGGACACCCGAACCGATAGCTAACGAAAAAAAGCCCACCGAACCATCCCCACTTACCGCATCTCCCAATCTCCCCTCGATACCAACCCAGCCGTTTCCACCCTAGGAACCCCCGACCAACCCGCCGCCTGCCCCTGATCCCTCGCACCGCTGCTGCCCCCGGCTGACCCCGCGGCGCCCCCGCCCCCGCTCTGACCTCGCGCGCTGCCGTTGCTGCCCTGACAGGATTCGACACGAAAGAGATGGGCTGCTGGAAGTGAGAGGGCCAGGATTCGCCTCTATCAATGGAATTCTTCACCACACAACTTATTTGAACTGCACCACCCCTACGCCTTCTTCCTTGTATCTGAGGCTCCCAATAGACAGTAGATTTTATTGCCAGTGGAGCGATGTGGTCTGAGTCCTCTCTATCCATGTGTTTGATTTTTTTTGTGCAGATGCAGCAGGCAGTGCAGATGTACCATATTCTGAATTTTGAATCTTGTCTCCTGAACTACTCCTCGCCGCCACCACTTCTACTACCGGTGGTAACCCTCGTCGCCACACCTGGAACCGGTTGTCCGTCAATAGAAGGCGGTCTGTGTCCATGCTCCGCTGATCACCCAGTCACATCCTCTGTATGTGGAGAATGCCTTTATTCTTCTGTTTGAAAAATCTGAAATTCTGAAGCAACCGTATTGGTTCACACATGCACCATCTTGGTATTAACCAAATCGAACATCAACAAAATAAAAGCAGACAATAGAGATACTAATGTGAACCTGTGTGCATTATATAGAAATTTTGGTTGTTACTCCTTGTAGTACTTATCTTCCGATACATGTACAGAACTCATGTTTTTCTTTAGTATTCATCTTCCTGTACACGTACAGAATTGATGCACGGAAGAACATCATATGGAAGACAGGCTCCATTCAGTCAATTTTTCGAAAAAGCCATATGTATACTCAGAAGTTCTGCCTGGACAACCGCTTCAGTTCAATGTCGCTGCACAGTGCAACTTTGTTATGCTCTTTTCGTGATCAAACAAAAGCATGTTGTTGTTTGTGTAGATTTGTGCACATAAAGGTTAGAAATATAATGGAGAAGGAGCATGTATGCGTGTGTGTGGTGGTGAGGTTGACGATCAGAAAATGTGTGGTGAGGTTTAGAAAAACATGTGTGTGATGGAGAAATTCACTAGCACTTTTAATTGGGACACAAGTAGTGCAAACACAAGACAAAAATGCATGTGTCTTTTAGTAAGAGAAATAAAACAAATGTTAAACGATCTTCCCATGAAAGTTAATGCATATGAAAAAAGGACATTCGGAAGGTCAGGGGTGACGAACTGAGAAGTTCATGCATGAGTGTTGAGGAAATGCTCAAGAAAAAGGATAACACTGAAACACACATGGAAAAAAGAAATAACACCCAAAAGAAAGTCAGTTAAGTTAATAGAGACGTTCGATGTTTATGTAGCTAGAAGAAAACCTAAAAAATGGTAACTCTGAAAGTTCAGATTTGAATAAATTTTAAAGTTTGAAAAAATTGAGAAAGAAGACACATATTTGTACAAGGATTTTCTCCTGTTTAAAAAAACAAAAGGTTCAAATTAAATTAACATAGTTATTCGATGGTTGTATGAAAAATATATTTTGTACGTTTCTAGAAAACTCAAGAAGGTCGAATAAAAAACGGAGTAGTTCAAAAAGAGTTAAAAATGAATTTCCCCTCAATTAAAAAATACTAAAAGTTCAAATTTAAATAATGGAGCGATTGTTATTTTTGAAAGTTTGGAGTGATGTTTTTTACCTAGTGGTCACGATCAACTATAAAAGCCTATATTTTCCAACTCTAATTCCACTAGAACTTCCTACAAAAAACTTCCACTAGGAAAACTACAGAATTATAATGTATAAATGTAGAAAAGATATTAAAAAGAATACAAGAAGTTCAAATTAAAATAACAAATATTGTTTCGATGTTTATTGTAAAAATTGTATTTTCCCCATTTCTAAAGAATAAACCAAGAAGTTCAAAACTGAAAAAATAGAGTAATTCAAAATTTAAAAAACTTGGATTTTCCCCGTTTCTAAAATACCCATAGAGGTTCAAATTTAAAAATAGAGAAGTTCAATTTTTCTTACAAAACCAAGAAGGTCAACTCATAATAACAGAGGAGTTCAATTCAAAAAAAAACCTAGAAGTTCAAATTTGAAAACACCAGAAGTTCAAATTTGAAAACACCAGAAGTTCAATTTGAAATAACCGAGAAGCTCAAAATACCTAGAAGTTCAAATTTAAAAACCTACAAAATTGTTTGCTTATTTAAAACCATATTTTTCTCTAAGAAGTTTAAAGTAAAACAAGAGAGAAGTCGAAGGTTAAAAAAACTCACATGTTTTCTCATTATAAAGAATAAAATGAAGAAGTTTAAAATTAAATAAAAAGGAAAAACTAAAAAAAGTTAGAGCGGTTCGATGTCCATATAAACTCGATTTTTTCCGTTAGTAAAGCCAAACAAAGACGATAACTGCCGGAAGTTCACGTACTGCATGGTGTGCATTTCTTATGAGAAAAAAAGAATAAAAAGATAAAGTCTAAAAAAGATGTTGCTAGAAGTTCAAGTGCTCCGTCCGGGGATTTTAAAAATTCTTGGGAAAGAGATTCACCTTGTATTTCCATGTTCGAAAACACAATTTTTTTGTTTTAAAATAATTATCTCAATCCACGAAGAAGTTCAGTTTATTATTTTGGAGCAATTTGATTTCAAAAATAAAAACAAAAATTCAAATTATAGAAATGGAAAAAGTTCATGCGCTACATGGCGTGTGTTTAATATGAGAAAAATGAATAAAAAGGCAAGGTCCAAATTTTTAAAGAAAACTCAGATTCTCCTCGTTATTAAAGAATGGAAATAAGAAGTTCAAAAATTGAATAACAAGAAGTTCACCTTTTAAAAATAGAGCACTTCAAAATTTCATAAAAAAGATTAAGAAATAAAACTAGGAAATCCATATTAAAAAGATGGAGAAGTTCAATGATTATAGAAAACTCGGATTTTCCTTGTTATTAAAGAATGGAAAAAAGAAGTTCAAAAATTAAATAACAAGAAGTTCAACTTTTAATAATAGAGCGCTTCAAAATTTCATAAAAAGGATTAAGAAATTCAGATTAATCTTCATAAAAAAACTCAGATATTTTCATGTAACCGAGAGAAGTTCACACTGATAACTACCAGAAGTTCACGTACTACACGATGTGCATATTGTATTAAAAAGGAATAAAAAAGCAAAGACTAAAAGTTCTATTGTTATAAGTTCAAGTCCTCTGTCGGAGAAAGTTAAAAAAATTATTGTGAAAGTGGTTTGTACAAAAAGAATATCATTTGTGTAACACTAACGAATGGATGAGAAAATTACAAACAAAAATACATCACAGAAGTTCAACGTGAAAACAACAGGAAGTTCAACTACTATAGTGAATGAATTTGAGATGAAAAACTTTTAAAATCGTCGCGAGTATGAAAAAATGATCAACACGGGAAAGTTACGTGTTTATAATAGCTTTCCATTGGTATATCACTTGCTCAATTCCAGTGAGTGGATGAAGAGCTACGAGCAAGAAAAACACGTGAAAAAACAGAGTGAAGTTCAGGTACACGTGCCGAGAAGTTCAGGTTCTTCACGCGGTGCATTTTCGAAGAATCAGTTTCGCGATAAAGGCAGAACGAATGATCTCGCCATTTTCGTAATTACTTAAAAACGGCTAGGAATCAGAGAAAACCATCAACATGGAAAAGTTTCGCATTTTTCATAGCTTTTCAACGATATATTATTTGCGCCTTTCCGTTAAAGTTTGTAGAAATTACGGGGAAAATACCTTTTTATCCATTTTCAAAACTGACTTAAAACCGTAAGGAATTGGGAGAAACAATACATACAAAAAAGTTTCGCATTTGTTCAAGCTTTCCAACGCCATATCATTTGCTGCATTCGGACGCACGGTTCAAAAATTAGCTCGAAAATACGAACTCGGTGGAACTTGTATCGTTTTCTAAATTACTTCTAAACCGTTCAAAATTAGAAAAACCTTTTAATATTAAGAAGTAGCGCATTTTCATAAGCTTTCCAACGCCATATCATATGCCTCAATTGGATTAGCCGTTTACAAATGACATCGAAAATACGAACTTAGCTGTTCGGTTTATGAAATTTTATGTTTTTTCAAATTACTCTTTAACCATAGGGAATTAGAGAAAACTTTCAAGATGTGGAAGGAGCGGTTTTGCAGCAGCTTTCCAACGCCATATTATATGCCTCATTCCGATAAACGATTTAAAAATGCGATCAAAAATACAATTCACTTTTTTGTGTGAAGAAAAAACGGTTTTCAAAACTGCTCTTAAACCGCTTATATTTTGCCAAAAATTTAAGTTGAGTCATGATATTGCTGTCCATAGCTTTCCAACAGTATATCACAAGCCTCATTTGGGCAATGTTGGCGGAAGTTCAACTTAGTTCACAGGGAAGTTCAACGTACTACTAGCGGGGCAGGTCAGGTTGTGATCAGAATATTATTCTGATCCCGTGATTAGAATATATATATATATAGTACATCACTGTTCTAATCATGGTATTTAGAATACTTATTTGGATCACTGAGCGTCCTATATAAGGGCGATCGACTTGTTCCTGAGTTCAGAAAAACAAAAAAATAGAAGGCAAACCCCCAACCTCCCGCACTTGTCCCCCACCTCTCGCCCACCACCAACCCCCCGCACGGTGGCGTGCCTCCTCCGGTGCGGCAGGCGCGCCTCCTCCAGCGCGGCCAGCTCCCCTCCTCCCCAACGGCCCTCGGATCCAGCCGTCGTAGGGCCCCGAAATCTCGCATGCTGTCATCGGCCATGGATTCCACTATGCCGTCGTAGGGACCTGGATCCCGACCACTGACGCACGGCACTGGACCCAGAGTGCATCCGCCAGTCCCTGGGAGCCACGCGCCGCCACCCTCGATGGCAGGATCCCACGCACTGCCGCCGCCTCCCTCGATGGCGGGATCCCACGCACCGCCGCCGCCGCCCTCGATGTATGGATCCATAGGAGCACTAGAGAAGGTTTTCTTCGCTCTGACCATCTACGGGGAGGGGATCTATGCGAGCCGAGGTCGGCCCCCTCAGCAGCACCAACTATCCAGCCCCGTCCCCTGCCGCGTCGGGCCACGAGGTTAACAGTGAGATCCCTCCACGTCCACTGTACTCCTCCTCATCGATTCTCCTTGGATCTTCAAGAATGGCACAGTAGCTCCAGTGGCTTCTCCTTAGTCCATGAACGGGGTTGCTTACTGGCCGGGGAGGCTTCAGTTCAGCAGGGCATGCACACGGTTCGACTTTGGCCCGTCACATCGTCCTGCTGGCTGGTGACCACCAGAGATGCCCTGAGGCGTGGTCTTTCTCGCTGGTGCTGAGCGCAGCTCGGTTGGAAAGAAGAGGAGCTCCATCCAGCCTGTGAAGTTTAGCCGGTGAACATGTGTAGTCCGACGGCGTGTGTGTGCTTGTGTCTGGTTCACGGGTGTAGTTTGGTGCTTGCGTGCGCACGACAGCCACATGTGGCGTGAGGAGAAGCCAAGCTAAAAGAAGAACACACTTTCTTCACATGCGTGTGCACTCAAGATAGGCACAGAGAAGTTCAGGGATTTAGGCATGGCCCAGCCGTTGCAGCATCAACGACAACAGTGCAGCGCTCCTGGTGCTCCTCTCCCTCTGCTGCCTTGCATGCTGCGATGCCATCGCCTCCTCACTTTACAAAAGGTTTGAATGAGGAAAAATTCCAGCTCATGAACGAACCTAAAGAAGTTCTACTGCGTTGGTGCTATTCTTTGTATTTATTTGTTTCTCGTGAATGTATTTAGTTGTGTCTGATGGATATATATCTTAATATATTTTTGCTTTATTTTAGTGTGACCTGCACCGAGCTCTCTCTGTTCTTGTTTTAATCAACTCATT
Organism: Triticum urartu; assembly: GCF_003073215.2. Taxonomy (NCBI): domain Eukaryota; kingdom Viridiplantae; phylum Streptophyta; class Magnoliopsida; order Poales; family Poaceae; genus Triticum; species Triticum urartu. The sequence goes on from NC_053028.1 coordinate 424,316,742, forward strand.
GATGCACGTACTAAGTAATTTGTGTGACTTTGCCGCATCTTATTTCAGACTGTAGCCCAACACTGATTCTTCAATCTGATTTGAATGCCAGCTGAATCCATTTATTAAGTTGTAGCCTTCAAAAAATGTGTTTGGCATTTCTGTCGTACGCGTCGTTGCTGCTAATGCTGGAGAGCTAAGCTCTGTATCGCTAGACTAATACTGAAAAGCTAAAGACCACACAAGATGCTCCTGTTCACATGATGACTCAATCAAGATGAGTGGATCCTGCGACTCAGCCGCCTTCCCTACCTACTTCCCGTGGGTCAGGCCCCCACCCGCCCCCTCGAACCCAGCGCGCCTCCTGGCCCACGTCCTCCCAGCTCGCCGCCTCCCCTACCTACTTCCCGTGCGAGGCCGACACTACCCCGGCTCCCCACCGCAGCAGGTCGACTACCCGCCGCATGAAGTTCATCGGTGAGAGTCCGCCACCGCGATGCCTAGGACGTTCAATATTGCATCACCGGTAAGTTCATTGTGAATTCCCTCCTCAAATGCCCCTTGTTGTAGACTACATCATTTTGGATGAAGGACAGCGGAACGGTGTTGTGACGGGAACTGGTGCACTGGTAGGCGGCCTCATCCTATGCAGCTGTCGATTTGGCCAGTGGCAGCCAAATTTCTTAGAGTGTGGATGTTGGTTTGGCACGCAGGCAAGCGGCAACGAGCAGAGTAGCTGCAGACAGTAGTAGCAGAGAAGAAGAACGACACCCCATGTTGTCCGACGAGCTAGCACCATCCATTTGTTTTTAATGTACTTAAGATTTGATGTTTGCATGAACTGAACCATTTAACTCCATCGATCTATTCTTCATGGATAGTACAATACTGTTTTGATTTGCTCAACTGAAGGTTTCATGTTTGCAGAACTGAACCTTTATTGTTTGTCCAGATAACAACTAGTAAATTCAGTTTTAAAAACTCAGAAAAAAATTGATGTCAGTGGCAGTACTATATTATATGTGAATGGAGATCTAACTTAAATGGATAATAATAGTTGTGGTGTTGTGCTTGTCATACTGTGCAAGTAATTTTACTTCTTCAAATTTTTTATATGAAGTTCAAAGTGATTTATTGAAGAAGATTGATTCTATATGGACATCAAGTTATTTTATGATGCTTCTTTCGCTAGCACTCACAACGCCCTCTCGGCAAAATATCTGAAGTTTTGTTTTATGTCCGTCCGTCCGCCACCACTAGCATAAGTCATTCAAATTTGTCGCAATAGGTCCATTTCAACTTTGATGCTCTCCAGTGGATGGAGGGATTTATCAAACTAACATGACAGAGCACTAGGATGTTCAACTTTCAAGCTGAAGAAAACTTTGACGATTGAGATATTCATGGACTCGAGCTTGATTATCTGTCATTTCTATGGTAGCACCACAAGGAACAACTATTCTATTTTCCAGCAACGAATGATGTCGTTTGAGGAGTACTGAAGTTCAGTGTGATGTGGATGAAAGGTTTAGAGATTTTTGCTAGTACACTCATGTTTTCTCCGTTCAAAAAGGGATTTTCTCCGTCAAAAAACCCTTAGAAATCCAAATCTAAAAAATGGAGCGGCTCAATGTTTATTTAAAACTTGGAATTTTCTCTTACTAAAACAAACAAAAATAAGAAGTCCAAATTTAAATAAAAGTGGAGTTCGATGGTTATACACAATTTCATATTTTTCCTCATTATTAAAGAATGAAAACAAAGAAGTTCAAACTAAAAAAACAAGAAGTCCAAATTTGAAAAATAGAGCAGTTCAAAATTAATAAAAAATGATTTTCTTTCTAAGAATATGAAGTTCAATTTACAAAAAAAATGTTTCAAATATCAGAAGTTCGCTTGTGAAAAAAGGTTCCTTCACCTCATTTACAGGAGAAGGTACACATAAAACATGAGATCCAAATTTTTAACCACATTTGTTTGTGTCTGAAAGAACAAGTGCGCGCAAGTTCAAATAGTGGCCTTATCTTGAATATTTTGCTTGTGGCATGTCTGTATGTGCTTGTACTATTTTTCGTTTCTATAAATAAAACCAACAAGTCCAAATTTAAATACATAGTAGTTCAATTTAAATAAAAATAACAAATTTACCTGTTTCTAATAATAATACCCAGAAAATTGCATTAAAGTAACATATTTTTGTATAAATAGCACTTTTCTCCCTACTAATGAATAACACCAAGAATTCATAATTCAAACATGAAGTTGATATTTATAAAATCTCATATTTTCCCAGATACTAAAGATTAAAACCAAGAAGTTCAATTTTAAAAAATGGAGTGGTTCAATGCATATAAAATCTCAGTTTTTTCTTGTTAATGAAGAATAAAACCAAGAAGTTAAATTTTAAAAAAGTAGAGCAGTTTGATAATTATTTGAAAACTCGGTTTTTTCGGTTGCTAAAGAATAAAACTAATAAGTTCTATTCGAAATAATGAAGAAGTTTGATGTTTCTAAAAAAACTTCAATTTTCACATTTCTAAATAACACAAAGAAGTTCAAACAAAAAAGTTAGAGCGGTTCGATGTCTATAAAAAACTCAGATTTTTTCGTTACTAAAAGCGAAACAGAGAGAAGTTCAAATTAATAACTGTCAGAAGTTCACATACTGCATGGTGTGTGTTTTCAAATGAGAAAATAGAATAAAAAGTTAAAGTATAAAAAATTAGTTCCAAGAAGTTTAGGTGCTCGACACGGTAAAGTTCAATACTTCTTGTGAGAGACGTAATCGGCACGGTATATCATTTGTTCAACTCCGATGAACGGGTAAGAAATTATGAACAAAAATACATGGTAGAAGTTCAAAGTGAAAACAAGGTAAGTTTGATGATTATAGAAAACCCAGCTTTTTACTCGTTATTAAAGAATGGAAACAAGAAGTTCAAAAATAAAAAACAAGAAGTTTAACTTTTAAAAATAGAGCACTTCAAAATTTCAAAAAAAAGATTAAGAAATAAAACCAGGAAGTCCATATTAAAAGGATGTAGAAGTTTGATGATTATAGAAAACTCATATTGTCCTTGTTATTAAAGAATGGAAACAAGAAGTTCAAAAAAAATAACAAGAAGTTCAACTTTTCAAAATAGAGCGCTACAAAATTCATAAAAAAGGATTAAGAAAATCAGATTAAAAATTCATAAAAAAACTCAGATATATTCACGTAACCAAGAGAAGTTCAGATTGATAACTGTGAGAAGTTCACGTACTATACGGTGTGCATTTTGTATTAAAATAAAAATAAAAAATCAAAGGCTAAAAGTTTATTGTTATAAGTTCAAGTCCTCCGTCGGAGAAAGCTAAAAAATTATTGTGAGAGAGGTTTGTACAAAAGGAATATCATTTGTGTAACACCAACGAATGGATGAGAAAATTACAAATGAAAATACGTCACAGAAGTTCAACGTGAAACCAGCAGAAAGTTCAACTACTACACTGAATGAATTTTAGATGGAAAACTTTTAAAATCGTCGCGAGTATGAAAAAATGATCAGCACGGGAAAGTTGCGTGTTTATAGCAGCTTTCCACTGGTATATCATTTGATCAATTCCGGTGAGTGGATGGAGAGCTACGGGCAAAACAAGCACGTGAAAAACAGAGTGAAGTTCAAGTAGACATGCCGAGAAGTTCAAGTTCTTCACGCGGTGCATTTTCAAAGAATTTATTTTGCAATAAAGGCAGAAAGAATGATCCCGCCGTTTTTGAAACTACTTGAAAACGACTAGGAATTAGAGAAAACCACCAACATGAAAAAGTTTTCATTTTCCGTAGCTTTTCAACGGTATATCACTTGCCCCATTCTGATAAAACTTGTAGAAATTACGACGAAAATACGTTTTTAGTCATTTTCAAAATTGACTTAAAACAATAAGGAATTGGGAGAAACAATATATAGCAAAAAGTTTCAAATTTCCTCAAGCTTTCCAACGCCATATCATTTGCTGCATTCGGACTTACGGTTAAAAATTAGCTCGAAAATACAAACTCGATGCAACTTGGACTGTTTTCTAAATTACTTTTAAACCTTTCAAAATTAGAAAAACTTTAAACATGAAAAAGTAGTGCATTTTCATAAGCTTTACAACGCCATATCATTTGTCTCAATTGGATTAGCCGTTTAGAAATGTCATCGAAAATATGAAGTCGGCTGTTCGGTTTGTGAAATTTTATGATTTTCAAAATTACTCTTTAACCATAGGGAATTAGAGAAAACTTTCAACATGTGGAAGAAGCGGTTTTGTAGCAGTTTTCCAATGCCATATTATTTGCCTCATTCCAATATCCGGTTTAGAAATGTGATCGAAAATATGATTCACGTTTTTTGTATGAAGAAAAAACGGTTTTCAAAACTGCTCTGAAACCGCTTACATTTTGCCAAAAGATTTAACTTGGGTCATGATACTGGTGTCCATAGCTTTCCAACGGTATATCGCAAGCCCCATTTGGGCAATGTTGGCGGAAGTTCAACCTAGCACTGGAAGAAGTTCAGGTCCAACAACTCAGGCAGTAATATTGCAAAAACGCAATTTCATCACGACCCGAGAACAAAATCCGCCAACGAGCGAGATTCCTATTTAAAATCGGTATTTAGTTGCTAAAAAACGTTTCTAGATTACACTAACATCATACAGAACATAACTAACCAGAATAATTCGCGAGGGAAGCCACGGTCGGGTTCGTACAGAGGGAAGTTCAAATGCGTTACTCAGGCAGTTCAGGTTGTGATCATAATATTATTCTGATCCCATCATCAGTATAGTTTTTGAAACTACTTGAAAACGATTAGGAATTAGAGAAAACCACCAACATGAAAAAGTTTTGCATTTTCCGTAGCTTTTCAACGGTATATTACTTGCCCCATTCTGATAAAACTTGTAGAAATTACGACGAAAATACGTTTTTAGTCATTTTCAAAATTGACTTAAAACAATAAGGAATTGGGAGAAACAATATATAGAAAAAAGTTTCAAATTTCCTCAAGCTTTCCAACGCCATATCATTTGCTGCATTCGGACTTACGGTTAAAAATTAGCTCGAAAATACAAACTCGATGCAACTTGGACTGTTTTCTAAATTACTTTTAAACCTTTCAAAATTAGAAAAACTTTAAACATGAAAAAGTAGTGCATTTTCATAAGCTTTACAACGCCATATCATTTGTCTCAATTGGATTAGCCGTTTAGAAATGTCATCGAAAATATGAAGTCGGCTGTTCGGTTTGTGAAATTTTATGATTTTCAAAATTACTCTTTAACCATGGGGAATTAGAGAAAACTTTCAACATGTGGAAGAAGCGGTTTTGTAGCAGTTTTCCAATGCCATATTATTTGCCTCATTCCAATATCCGGTTTAGAAATGTGATCGAAAATATGATTCACGTTTTTTGTATGAAGAAAAAACGGTTTTCAAAACTGCTCTGAAACCGCTTACATTTTGCCAAAAGATTTAACTTGGGTCATGATACTGGTGTCCATAGCTTTCCAACGGTATATCGCAAGCCCCATTTGGGCAATGTTGGCGGAAGTTCAACCTAGCACTGGAAGAAGTTCAGGTCCAACAACTCAGGCAGTAATATTGCAAAAACGCAATTTCATCACGACCCGAGAACAAAATCCGCCAACGAGCGAGATTCCTATTTAAAATCGGTATTTAGTTGCTAAAAAACGTTTCTAGATTACACTAACATCATACAGAACATAACTAACCAGAATAATTCGCGAGGGAAGCCACGGTCGGGTTCGTACAGAGGGAAGTTCAAATGCGTTACTCAGGCAGTTCAGGTTGTGATCATAATATTATTCTGATCCCATCATCAGTATAGTTTTTGAAACTACTTGAAAACGATTAGGAATTAGAGAAAACCACCAACATGAAAAAGTTTTGCATTTTCCGTAGCTTTTCAACGGTATATTACTTGCCCCATTCTGATAAAACTTGTAGAAATTACGACGAAAATACGTTTTTAGTCATTTTCAAAATTGACTTAAAACAATAAGGAATTGGGAGAAACAATATATAGCAAAAAGTTTCAAATTTCCTCAAGCTTTCCAACGCCATATCATTTGCTGCATTCGGACTTACGGTTAAAAATTAGCTCGAAAATACAAACTCGATGCAACTTGGACTGTTTTCTAAATTACTTTTAAACCTTTCAAAATTAGAAAAACTTTAAACATGAAAAAGTAGTGCATTTTCATAAGCTTTACAACGCCATATCATTTGTCTCAATTGGATTAGCCGTTTAGAAATGTCATCGAAAATATGAAGTCGGCTGTTCGGTTTGTGAAATTTTATGATTTTCAAAATTACTCTTTAACCATAGGGAATTAGAGAAAACTTTCAACATGTGGAAGAAGCGGTTTTGTAGCAGTTTTCCAATGCCATATTATTTGCCTCATTCCAATATCCGGTTTAGAAATGTGATCGAAAATATGATTCACGTTTTTTGTATGAAGAAAAAACGGTTTTCAAAACTGCTCTGAAACCGCTTACATTTTGCCAAAAATTTAACTTGGGTCATGATACTGGTGTCCATAGCTTTCCAACGGTATATCGCAAGCCCCATTTGGGCAATGTTGGCGGAAGTTCAACCTAGCACTGGAGTTCAGGTCCAACTCAGGCAGTAATATGCAAAAACGCAATTTCATCACGACCCGAGAACAAAATCCGCCAACGAGCGAGATTCCTATTTAAAACGGTATTTAGTTGCTAAAAAACGTTTCTAGATTACACTAACATCATACAGAACATAACTAACCAGAATAATTCGCGAGGGAAGCCACGGTCGGGTTCGTACAGAGGGAAGTTCAAATGCGTTTACTCAGGCAGTTCAGGTTGTGATCATAATATTATTCTGATCCCATCATCATATATATTGCTATTTTGTTACTAGTAACATAATAATATTCTGTTACTGTCCGTCTTATATCCGTGCGATAGCAAGTCAGAGATGGGAAAAAGCACGAACCGATAACACATTGAAAAAAAAGAAGCTGGGCCTCCACCTTCCTCTGCCCTCGCTCACACCTCCCACGCTTTCCCCTAACCTCGCGTCGCCATTGCCCCTGCAACCATGCGCCGCCCACCTTCCTGCCGACTAGCGCCGCCCCACCTTCCTGCCGACACGCGCCTCCCCGCCATCCCACTGACCAGCGCCACCTTGCCTTCCTGCCGCCGCGCGCCGCCCCACCATCCCACCTACCGGAGCCGCCCGCCTTCCTTCCGACCGGCGCCGCCCCACCCCGCCTTCCCGTAGCCGCACGCCGCCTAGCCTTCCCGCCGAACGGCGCCGCCCCGCCTTCCCGCCGCCGGGCGCCGCCCCGCCATCCTGCCTACCAGCGTCCCCCGCCTCCCCACCGATCTGCACTGCCCCGCCCCCATGCACTACTTCCTTCAGTCCCCGTTCAGGTATGGGGCTCCACCAGTCCAACTCTTCCTCCCTTATCCGTCTGAGCTCCTCCTGTCATGCTCCTTCACGAACGAGCTTCAATAATCTAAATTTCTTTCCTTATCGACACCTTCACTCGCGCAGGAAACTGACTAATTAACCTGTCAGGTTGGTGTAGATTTGGGACTATGATTAAAACTAGAAGCTGATGTTGCTCAGGCTCATGGAGCTCATGGAGCTTGACCTCTCCTCCTTGGCCTCCGTCTGCATGTTCGCCGATGACAGCCTCATGTATGTACGTCTCCTCTTCTAATCCCCACACTACTTAGTACTTTCCAATCATGCCCCACCAAAAATGAAAACATACACTAGGTGTCACAGTTCACTACGGATTTGATCATCAGTTCATAAAAAATCACAGAAAAAATAGATGGATGTCAGCGCCGGAGGGGTATCACCGCACCCATAGACTTCTCTTCTCTGCTGCAATGCAAGGTTGATATTCCTCTTAAACATTCACATAGAAAAGAATAGAGCTACTCCGTACACATTGTGTGCCGGTGTCAGAACATCTGATACTAATTAGTAAGTTCAGGAAATATGTACCAAACTGAAGCTGAGACAAGGAGATAGGGATATATAGACAGAGTGCTATGATGTGTGTTGTTAGTTATGAATAATTCGGGGGAACAACTGGATACTCATCATGGGTTATGAAGTAGACAAAAATGCATTTCATAGCATTTGCTATATATGCGTACACCTTTGTAGTCTTTTTTCAGTTCAAGTTTTGCTAGCAAAAAAAGATTTGTCGCAATTCAATATAAAATAGTGAAATCAGTTAGTTGATGGAAAATAATTCAAGTATATCTGTGCACGCTGCAGTAGCAATTCGGTAGAAAAAAATTCAGCAGTTTGTTAAACAAAAAATAGAAGCACATTTTGTGAATTTTATAATAATGCATCTGTTTTAGTTATTGTATGTAGGGCCATGTAACGGAGAAAACTGATGCATATGTCGTCTTCTTGGTTCTGTGAATGGCTGGAGGGGTAGCTTCAGTTTCCAAGTGTTGTACAAACGATCCAGGACTGTGGGAGAAGATTTGTTGTTGAAGAAGTGGAATTTTTTGGGTGCATGTGCAAAAAAATCGTTAGTTCAGTTTTCAAAATTCTGTAAGTTTGTTTTGATTCTATAAAATTCTATAAGTCTATTGTGTGTCCTGCTACAGATCTGAACTATTTGTCCAGTCATTCTAGTACTAATTCAATCGCCTAAAATAAGTTCAAGAAAAATCAGTAAGTTTGGTGCGTGTGCTGCTACAAATCTAAAGTTCTACTCCAGTCATTCTAGTACTAATGTCTCTTTAAGTCTATAGCGGAGAGAATATTTGTGTGCTCATTCGTTCATAGTATGAAGCTCATTTATAGTTTCTTTTTTCATTTCGTTAATTAGGAAAATGTTTATTGACCTTGAAGCATAAACCTCTCGGCAATGTAACATTCAGCTGATATTTTAACAGTCGGTAAGTTGTTGTAGCGAGACAAGGTCATCATCTTGAGGAGGTCAGTGATACCATGCATGCTGAAAGTGTGCGATGGATATTCTCTTCACATTTTTGTGTTTTCGAGTAAATCAACATAGATTGTTGACACGGTAGCTTCTAATTTTTTGCATAGGATTTGGAGATATGAATAATGATTGATTTTGATCAGTACTTGGTTGTGTGATATGTTTGAAACCAGGACAACCTCGACCTTCGTCCGCTTCTCGTTTCCAACCGCATCCAGGACGACCTCAACCTACTGCTACTAGCTGTTGGTGCACCTCATGTTTAGCTGCTAGCTATTACCTAGTATGCTTGAATCTACCGCTACAAAGAAGGTAATAAAAATATTGACTGCTGCTATTGTCTTGCAAGTTCAGGAATTGGGTCTGATGTTGTGCGGGCATGCATGGTGTGTGCTCTGTGTGTTATTTTTCCGAGACGTGAGCTGTCTGATCCTCTAAATAGGAGAATTTGTGTTTATTGAGATACCATAGATGGGTGCCATTCGTGCTCCCATTTATATTTGGGCTTATCATAGTTCACTAGGGAGAGCTATTATGTGGAGAAGTACATGTATTGATGCCCCTGGAGTCCATGTATCGTTACAAAAAAATAGTTTAGTTTTTGTTATAGAATAGTTTACTACAAGTTCAATTGTTATAAAAATTGCTTGCACCTATTTTGTTCCTGCATTTATGTATAAGTTCAATGTTTTGAGATGGCTCTGTTTAGATTACTTCCAACTCTGAAGCTTTACATGCGTATTTGGGGACGGGATTTTCAGGTACTAGTTTGGAACTGTATCTAACCCATACTAAAATGTTTCAGCAGTTCGACAGCATGTAGCGACCCGACCTCAGACGGTCAAATCTTTGTGCTTCAGTGTCATCCCTGGATCGGTAAGGCTGACACACACAATACTCGAAGGATTTATAACAAAGTAGCAATCACACAATTATTACATCGAATATCTCAAAAGAGAACTTATTACAATAAGTATGGCTTAAGGCCATCTAAATACGATAACAGCGAAAGACTTGGAAGATAAAGCGAGTTCATCAACTCCAACGGCATAGCTGAGTGCACGACAACCGACCTATGGCATCTTACTCGTCGTCTGAAAAGTCTGTAACATAATACGTTGCAGCTCGAAAACGGGTCAGCACATGGAATATGCTGGCATAGTAACACAGTAGAGCAAAGAACCGATAAATGCTATCACTACATGCATATATGGCTGGTGGAGGCTCTATAGTTACAATGTTTTTGCGAAAAGCCAATTTTTCCCTACAACAAAGGAATATATTTTATTTAACTATTATGGTAGTTGAAACAACATTGAGAATGGTACCCTCATCTCAATCCCAATTAAAGGTAATTATCAATCCAACAAATTAATTTAAAGTGATGAGATCCATAGGATAATTCAAGAACCATATACTCAAGATGTCCATAACCGAGGACACGGCTAACCATGATTAGTTCGTACACTCTGCAGAGGTCTGCGCACTTTTCCCCACAAGACTCGATCTCCTCCATTGGATTTCTCGCACTACATGGTGTTTGAGAAACGGATGACTGAGACACAGTCTTTCAGAAGCATTAACTCTAACCCAGGGTAGACCGTACCAACCTACATCCCCTACATCTGCTAGCCTACCACTGGAAGAGGTCATGCAACCCACTCAACTATGCTAGAGCCCATAATATCTTGTGGCTGCACACGAAAGTTTCATGCATGAATAATCTTATGTCAGCCTGGGTGGCGGACCATAGGAGGATCACATGGTATAACCCCGGGATCTCCTAGGACAACATTGGTATAGCCCCAGGTGCCCAAACCAACAATCCATCCAGATGTGTATTAAAGTTGCCACCTTAAGTTGAACCATTAATTAACAACTCATATCTGTCATGGATACTCTCAAACCCAATCCACGTCTACGAGCATAGCATGGCAATATAAGCATAACGTAGAAGTAACTCCCGAGGGTTTGATAATAAACAGGATAATAGGTTCTACCTCATCATCTACTTCCCAGACCCACATGTTAAGAGATCTTACTCATGCAATGTGTGAGGGCTGAAACTAATGCATAAAAACTGGGTATGAAAAAGTATGATCAATGTGTTACTTGCCTTGCTGACGATCTACAAATCCTAAAGACTTGTAGTAGCACGCTTCACACTCCAGGAATTCTATCGCAAACAAACAATAGCATACATAAGAAATCAAGCAAAGATGCAAGGGGAAAACTTCGAACAAGAAGATCTAACCAGAAAGTTCAACTGAAGAACTCCGGTTTGCAAAAAGAATCAAATCAAACGGAGCAACGAAACTCAAACTACGAAAGAAACAAGATCCGATTACTAATCTGGACTAAAGTCAAATTTTACAGTACCAAAATCTTGTTCAAGTTAGTTAAATAGAAAGAGGGCTTCGAGACGAAGATCTAGGCGCTTGTTTCACCCGATTTGGATAAACTAGCGAAAACATAAACTAAAACGAAGATTAGGGCAAAAATCGCGATCGAAAATAATCGTGGAAAAACCATGGAAAATAAAACGAGACGAATAGGGTAACGAACGAACGTTCGTTGTCTGCGACTAATTGACGAACAACGTTCGTTATAACGAACGTACGGACGAGCATCCGCTATTTAACTAAACTGGGGGAAAACCGAACCAAACCGTTCTAAAAAAACCGAGATCTAGGGTTTCTAAAAAATTGAACGGTTAACCGAAAAGAAAAAAACGAACGGCAGCGGCGGCGTCTGCTACCTCTTGAGCTTGCGTTGGATTTCCCCGAAGAGGAAAGGATGATGCAGCAAAGTAGCGTAAGTATTTCCCTCAGTTTTTGAGAACCAAGGTATCAATCCAGTAGGAGGCCACGCTCAAGTCCCTCGTACCTGCACAAAACGATAGCTACTTGCAACCAACGCGATTTGGGGTTGTCAATCCCTTCACGGTCACTTACAAGAGTGAGATCTGATAGATATAATATTTTTGGTATTTTTGGTATAGAGATGCAAAATGAAAAGTAAAAGGCAAAGTAAAAAGCAAAGCAAGATTGAAGTGATGGAGATTGATATGATGAGAATAGACCCGGGGGCCATAGGTTTCACTAGTGTCTTCTCTCAAGAGCATAAGTATTCTACGATGGTTGAACAAATTACTGTTGAGCAATTGACAGAATTGAGTATAGTTATGAAAATATCTAGGCATGATCATGTATATAGGCATCACGTCCGTGACAAGTAGACCGAAATGATTCTGCATCTACTACTATTACTCCACTCATCGATCGCTATCCATCATGCATCTAGAGTATTAAGTTAAAAATAGAGTAACGCTTTAAGCAAGATGACATGATGTAGAGAGATAAATTCATGCAATATGAAATAAATCCCATCTTGTTATCCCCGATGGCAACGATACAATACGTGCCTTGCTGCCCCTTCTGTCACTGGGAAAGGACACCTCAGGATCGAACCCAAAGCTAAGCACTTCTCCCATGGCAAGAACTACCAATCTAGTTGGCCAAACCAAACGGACAATTCGAAGAGACTTGCAAAGATAACCAATCATACATAAAAGAATTCAGAGAAGATTCAAATATTATTCATAGATAGACTTGATCATAAACCCATAATTCATCGGTCTCAACAAACACACCGCAAAAAGAAGATTACATCGAATAGATCTCCACGAGAGAGGGGGAGAACTTTGTATTGAGATCCAAAAAGAGAGAAGAAGCCATTTAGCTACTAACTATGGACCCGAAGGTCTGAGGTAAACTACTCACACTTCATCGGAGAGGCTATGATGATGTAGAAGCCCTCCGTGATGACGTCCCTCTTCGGCGGAGCTCTGGAACAGGCCCCAAGATGGGATCTCATGGATACAGAAAGTTGCGGCGGTGGAATTAGGTTTTTTGGCTCCTCTCTGATCGTTTGGGGGTACGTAGGTATATATAGGAGGAAGGAGTACGTCGGTGGAGCACCGAAGGGCCCACGAGGCAGGGGGCGCGCCCTAGGGGGGGGCGCCACCCACCCTCGTGACCGCCTCTTTAACTCCTTGGAGTAGGGTTCAAGTCTCCTGGATCACGTTCGGTGATAAAATCATGCTCCCGAAGGTTTTATTCCGTTTGGACTCCGTTTGATATTCTGTTTCTCCGAAATACTAAAATGGGCAAAAAACAGCAATTCTGGGCTGGGCCTCCGGTTAATAGGTTAGTCCCAAAAATAATATAAAAGTGGAAAATAAAGCCCAATATAGTCCAAAATAGTAGATAATATAGCATGGAGCAATCAAAAATTATAGATATGTTGGAGACGTATCAGGCATCCCCAAGCTTAATTCCTGCTCGTCCTCGAGTAGGTAAATGATAAAAAGGGAATTTTTGATGCGGAGTGCTACTTGGCATAATTTCAATGCAAATCCTCTTAATTGTGGTATGAATATTCAGATTAGGAAGATTCAAGACAAAAGTTCATATTGACATAAAGAATAATAATACTTCAAACAAACCAACAAAGCAATTATGTTTTCTTAAAGTAACATGGCCAAAGAAAGTTCATCCCTACAAAATCATATAGTTTAGTCATGCTCTATTTTCGTCACACAAGAATGCTCTCATCATGCACAACCCCGATGACAAGCCAAGCAATTGTTTCATACCTTAATAATTTTAAACTCATAAACTTTCACGCAATACATGAGCGTGAGCCATGGATATAGCACTATGGGTGGAATAGAATATAATGATGGGGGTTATGTGGAGAAGACAAAAAAGGAGAAAGTCTTACATCAACGAGGCTAATCAATGGGCTATGGAGATGCCCATCAATTGATGTTAATGCAAGGAGTAAGGATTTCCATGCAACGGATGCACCAGAGCTATAAATGTATGAAAGCTCAATAAAAGAAACTAAGTGGGTGTGCATCCAACTTGCTTGCTCACAAAGACCTAGGGCACTTGAGGAAGCCCATTGTTGGAATATACAAGCCAAGTTCTATAATGAAAATTCCCGCTAGTATATGAAAGTGATAACTCAAGAGACTCTCTATATGAAGAACATGGTGCTACTTTGAAGCACAAGTGTGGAAAAAGGAATAGTAGCATTGCCCCTTTTTATTTTCTCTTTTTTTGGGACTTCTTTTTTCTTTGGCCTTTCTCTTTTTTTGGGACAATGCTCTATTAAATGATGATCATCATACTTTTATTTATTTACAACTCAAAGATTACAACTCGATACTAGAACAAAGTATGACTCTATATGGATGCCTCCGGCGGTGTATCGGGATATGCAATGAATCAAGAGTGACAAGTATGAAAAAATTATGAGCGGTGGCTTTGCCACAAATACTATGTCAACTAAATGATCATGCTAAGCAATATGACAATGATGGATGTGTCATGATAAACTGGATGGTGGAAAGTTGCATGGCAATATATCTCGGAATGGCTATGGAAATGCCATAATAGGTAGGTATGGTGGCTGTTTTGAGGAAGATATAAGGAGGTTTATGTGTGAAAGAGCGTATCATATCACGGGGTTTGGATGAACCGGTGAAGTTTGCACCAACTCTCGATGTGAGAAAGGCTAATGCACGGTATCGTAGAGGCTAGCAATGATGGAAGGGTGAGAGTGCGTATAATCCATGGACTCAACATTAGTCATAAAGAACTCACATACTTATTGCAAAAATCTATAAGTCATCAAAAACCTCGGCACTACATGCATGCTCCTAGGGGGATAGATTGGTAGGAAAAGACCATCGCTCGTTCCCGACCGCCACTCATAAGGAGGACAATCAAATAACACCTCATGTTTCAAATTTGTTGCATAACGTTTAACATACGTGCATGCTACGTGACTTGCAAACATTAACTCAAGCACTTCTCAAATTCACAATTACTCTACTAGCATGACTTTGATATTACTACCTCCATATCTCAAAACAATTATCAAGCATCCCACTTTTCTTAGTATTCAACACACTCAAAATAAAGTTTCATAAATCTTGAATACCAAGCATGTTATTATTAAGCAAATTACCATGCTATTAAGAGATTCTCAAAATAATTTAAGTGAAGCATGAGAGATGAATAGTTTCTTTAAAACAAATCCACCACCATGCTCTAAAATATCTAAGTGAAGCACATAGAGCAAAATTATAACGCTCAAAAGACATAAGTGAAGCACATAGAGCAAAACTACTTAGCTCAAAAGATATAAGTGAAGCACATAAAGTATTCTATCAAATTCTAATTCATGTATGGCTATATCAAAAGGTGTGTAAAGCAAGGATGATTGTGACATACTAAAACACAAAGACAAAAATAATACAAGACGCTCCAAGCAAAACACATATCATGTTGGTGAATAGAAATATAGCTCCAAGTAAATTACCGATGGAAGTGGACGAAAGAGGGGATGCCTTCCGGGGCATCCCCAAGCTTTGAATTTTTGGTGTCCTTGGATTATCTTGGGGGTGCCATGGGCATCCCCAAGCTTAGGCTCTTGCCACTCCTTGTTCCACAATCCATCAAAAGAATTCACCCAAAACTTGAAAACTTCACAACATAAAACTTAAAGTAGAAAACTCGTGAGCTCCGTTAGCGAAAGAAAACAAAAAACCACTTCAAGGTACTGTAATGAACTCATTCTTTATTTATATTGGTGTTAAACCTACTGTATTCCAACTTCTCTATGGATTATAAACTATTTTACTAACCATAGATTCATCAAAATAAGCAACCAACACATGAAAAAACAGAATCTGTCAAAAACAGAACAGTCTGTAGTAATCTGTAGCTAGCGCAATATCTGGAAGCCCAAAAATTCTAAAATAAATTGCTGGACGTGAGTAACTTATATATTAATCATTTTAAAAAAGAATTAACTAAATATCACTCTCCAATAAAAATGACAGCAGTTCTCGTGAGCGCTAAAGTTTCTGTTTTTTACAGCAAGTTCAACAAGACTTTCCCCAAGTCTTCCCAACGGTTCTACTTGGCACAAACACTAATTAAACACAAAAAAAACAACCAACACAGAATATAAATAAATTATTTATTACTAAACAGGAGCAAAAAGCAAGGAATAAAAATAAAATTGGGTTGCCTCCCAACAAGCGCTATCGTTTAACGCCCCTAGCTAGGCATAAAAGCGAGGATAGATCTAGGTATTGCCATCCTTGGTAGGCAATCCATAAGTGGCTCTCATGATAGTTTCATATGGCAATTTTATTTTCTTTCTTGTAAAGTGTTCCATGCCCTTTTTTAATGGAAATTGAAATCTAATATTCCCTTCCTTCATATCAATAATCGCACCAACCGTTTTAAGGAAAGGTCTACCAAGAATAATAGGGCAAGAAGGATTGCAATCTATATCAAGAACAATGAAATCTACGGGCACATAATTTCTATTTGCAACAATAATAACATCATTAATCCTTCCCATAGGTTTCTTAATAGTAGAATCCACAAGATGCAAGTTTACAGAGCAATCATCAAAATTGCGGAAATCTAGCAAATCACACAAAGTTTTGGGGATAGTGGAGACACTAGCACCCAAATCACACAAAGCATAAAACTCATGATCTTTAATTTTAATTTTAATAGTTGGTTCCCATTCATCATAGAGTTTTCTAGGGATAGAAACTTTCAACTCAAGTTTTTCTTCATAAGATTGCATCAAGGAATCAACAATATGTTCGGTGAAGGCTTTCTTTTGACTATAAGCATGTGGAGAATTTAGCACGGATTGCAACAAGGAAATACAATCAATTAAAGAGCAACTTTCATAATTAAATTCCTTGAAATCCAATATAGTGGGTTTAGCAACATTAGATTTTTATTTCTTTCAATCCCACTTTCATCAATTTCATCATAAAGATCTAAATACTCCGAATTTTTAGAACGCCTTCTAGGTAAAGGGAGATCATATTCAGTTTCATCAAGATTCATATTGCAAAACAAAGATTTAATAGGAGACACATCAATAACTTTTAGATCTTCATCTTGATTTTCATAGGAATTCGGTTTAGCGGCCATCTTCTTAACTAAGGTGGCTTGCATATCCGAAATTTCAGCAGTCATCTTTTCTAGATGAGCAATTTGGGATCTTATACCATCAAATTCTTTAGACATATCATCAAGCTCTTTATTCATATAACTCATAAAACATTTTTGTTCCTTAAGCTCATTTCTAAAGAAATTATGATGCTCAAATTGCAAAACCATAAACTTCCTAACGTTGGTTTCGATCTCCTCTAACCTTTTAAGGTGAAGATCACCAAATCTCGGTTGAGCCATCGCGACAAACAAGCAATCCAACACACAAGCAAACAAAAAGGCAAGCGGGCAAATAGAAAAAGAGAGAGAGGATAGAGAGAGGGCGAATAAAACGACAAGGGTGAAGTTGGGGAGAGGAAAACGAGAGGCAAAGGGCAAATAATGTAATGCGAGAGATAGGGATTGTGATGGGTACTTGGTGTGTTGACTTTTTGCGTAGACTCCACGGCAACGGCGCCAAAAATTCTTCTTGCTACCTCTTGACCTTGCGTTGGATTTCCCCGAAGAGGAAAGGATGATGCAGCAAAGTAGCGTAAGTATTTCCCTCAGTTTTTGAGAACCAAGGTATCGATCCAGTAGGAGGCCACGCTCAAGTCCCTCGTACCTCCACAAAACGATAGCTACTCGCAACTAACGCGATTAGGGGTTGTCAATCCCTTCACGGTCACTTACGGGAGTGAGATCTGATAGATATAATAGTTTTGGTATTTTTGGTATAGAGATGCAAAGTGAAAAGTAAAAGGCAAAGTAAAAAGCAAATCAAGATTAAAGTGATGGAGATTTATATGATGAGAATAGACCCGGGGGCCATAGGTTTTACTAGTGGCTTCTCTCAAGAGCATACGTATTCTACGGTGGGTGAACAAATTACTGTTGAGCAATTGACAGAATTGAGCATAATTATGAGAATATCTAGGCATGATCATGTATATAGGCATCACGTCCGTGACAAGTAGACCGAAACGATTCTGCATCTACTACTATTACTCCACTCATCGACCGCTATCAAGCATGCATCTAGAGTATTAAGTTAAAAACAGAGTAACGCTTTAAGCAAGATGACATGATGTAGAGAGATAAATTCATGCAATATGAAATAAACCCCATCTTGTTATCCTCGATGGCAACGATACAATACGTGCCTTGCTGCCCCTTTTGTCACTGGGAAAGGACACCGCAAGATCGAACCCAAAGCTAAGCACTTCTCCCATGGCAAGAACTACCAATCTAGTTGGCCAAACCAAACGGATAATTCGAAGAGACTTGCAAAGATAACCAATCATACATAAAAGAATTCAGAGAAGATTCAAATATTATTCATAGATAGACTTGATCATAAACCCACAATTCATCGGTCTCAACAAACACACCGCAAAAAGAAGATTACATCGAATAGATCTCCACAAGAGAGGGGGAGAACTTTGTATTGAGATCCAAAAAGAGGGAAGAAGCCATCTAGCTACTAACTATGGACCCGAAGGTCTGAGGTAAACTACTCACACTTCATCGGAGAGGCTATGATGATGTAGAAGCCCTCCGTGATGACGTCCCTCTCCGGCGGAGCTCCGGAATAGGCCCCAAGATGGGATCTCGTGGATACAGAAAGTTGCAGCGGTGGAATTAGGTTTTTTTGGCTCCTCTCTAATCGTTTGGGGGTACGTAGGAGTACGTCGGTGGAGCACCGACGGGCCCACGAGGCAGGGGGGCGCGCCCCAGGGGGGCGCCCCCCACCCTCGTGACCGCCTCTTTGACTCCTTGGAGTAGGGTCCAAGTCTCCTGGATCACGTTCGGTGAGAAAATCACGTTCCGGAAGGTTTTATTCCGTTTGGACTCTGTTTGATATTCTGTTTCTCCGAAATACCGAAATAGGCAAAAAACAACAATTCTGGGCTGGGCCTCCGGTTAATAGGTTAGTCCCAAAAATAATATAAAATGGAAAATAAAGCCCAATATAGTCCAAAACAGTAGATAATATAGCATGGAGCAATCAAAAATTGTAGATACGTTGGAGACGTATCATCGTCTGCTACCTCCGGCGAGGCTCTGGCGGGGCGGAGCGGCATCAAGGGGCGATGGCGGCGCGGGACGGGAGGCGGCGACGGCTTGCGGCGGCGGGCCGCGCAGGCGGCATGCGGATTGGCGGGGGGGGGGGGGGGGGGGGGGGGGGGGGGGGGGGGGGGGGGGGGTACTTATGGGGGGTTCGGGGCGAGGCCGACTTGGGGAAGGGGCGGCGCGACGGCATGGCGCAGGCGAACTCCGGTGAGTCCATCTCGCGCAGGGGAGGAGAGGCGGCGGCGCTAGGCGGGCCGGCCTACTCGGCTGGGCTTCGGCCCATTTGGGCAGGAAACTTTTTTTTTTTTCAAAACAGATTCGCCGGAAAAATCCTAGAAAATAAAATAATAATCTAAAAATACCAAAACAAATTTTCACCGTCTAATTAGAATATTTAGAACAAAGTGAACATTTTCTTGGCCCTAAAATGCAACTTTGAAAAATGCAAATTTTTCTAATTCAAATAAAATAGCCACAAAATTCCAAATAAAATTACTTATTTGATTTTAATATTTTCCCTCTAATATTTCATTTATTTTGGAGAAGTCATATTATCTCCTCTCATATATTTTTATTAGAAATATTTTCGAAGAGGAAAAATAATTAAGACCAAATGATCCTCTTTTCAAAATTTGAGAAAACTCAAATATGAAAATAACGAAATTCCCAACTCTCTCCGCGGGTCCTTGAGTTGCTTAGAATTTCGAGGATTCGCGAAACGAAATGCGGTAAAGATATGATATGCATGAATGACCTATGTATAACATTCCAAATTGAAAATTTGGGATGTTACAAACCTACCCCCTTAAGATGAATCTCGCCCTCGAGATTCGGGTTGGCTAGAAAATAGGTGTGGGTGGTCTTTACGTAGATCATCCTCTTGCTCCTAGGTGGCTTCATACTTAGTATGGTGGCTCCACTGGACTTTGCAAAACTTAATATCGTTGCTGCGGGTAACTCGGCTGGCAAACTCGAGAATCTTGACTGGTTTCTCCTCATAGGTCAGATCACTATCCAACTGAATTGCTTCCAGGGGCACTGTATCTCTTAGAGGGATATCAGCCATCTTTGCACAACACTTCTTCAACTGGGAAACGTGAAACACATCATGAACTCCTGACAGTCCTTCGGGTAACTCCAATTTTTAGGATACCTCTCCCATACGTTCCAAAACACGGTATGGTCCTACAAATCTCGGGGCTAACTTTCCCTTAACTCCAAATTGCTTAACTCCTCAGAGCGGTGACACACGGAGATATGCTCTGTCTCCGACTTCATAGCTGTTCTGTTTGGACTGTGCTACCTTCAGTCTGTCTCGAATCAGCTTAACCTTCTCTTCTGACTCTTTGATCAAATCTGGTCCAAACAACTAACAGTCTCCAACTTCATCCCACATTAACGGTGTCCTGCACATTCGTCCATACCGGGCTTCGAACGATGCCATCTTCAAATTGGCCTGGTAACTATTGTTGTATGAGAACTCCGCATAGGGCAGGTTGCTATCCCAACTAGATCCATAGTCTAGCGCACAAGCTCTCAACATGTCTTCCAGAATCTGATTGACTCTCTCGGTCTGCCCATCTGTTTGCGGATGAAAGGCTGTACTGAACTCTAGCCTGGTACCCAAAGTCTGGTGTAGCTGATGCCAAAACTTTGAAGTAAACCGGGTTCCTCTATCAGATACGATGGTCTTCGGAACTCCATGCAGACATACGATCCTGGTCATATATATCTTGGCCAACTTCGCACTTGTATAGGTGGTTTTTAATGGGATAAAGTGAGCTACTTTGGTCAAGCGGTCCACTACTACCCAGATAGAGTCATATCCTGATCGGGTCCTGGGTAATCCGGTGATGAAATCCATGCTAAGCTTGTCCCACTTCCATTCAGGTATTGGCATAGGCTGCAGTAATCCTGCTGGCTTCTGGTGTTCTGCCTTCACTCTCTGACGTACATCACATACGGCTACATACTCGGCAATATCCTTCTTCATACCAGTCCACCAGAAATGCTCCTTCAAATCCAAATACATCTTGGTGTTTCCGGGGTGTATAGAGTATGGCGAGTCATGAGCTTCCTGAAATATCAACTTCCTGATCTCTGCATTATTGGGCACATAAACTCGGTCCTCAAACCACAAGGTGTCGTGCTCATCCTCACGAAAACCTTTGGCCTTACCTTCACTCATCTTCTCCTTTATCTCAGCAATTTCCTTGTCATCCTTCTGAGCTTCACGAATCTTTCCCAACAATGTAGAATGAACTTCCATTGCTGTAACAAAACCTCTAGGTATAATCTCCAAACGAAGCTCCCTAAGATCTTCTCCTAACTCCTTGGCAAACCTCCTATTACTAAGGTATTGGCATAACTCTTCCGGCTCAAAGCGTCTGCTACGACATTGGCCTTGCCTGGATGATAGTGCAACTTCATATTGTAATCCTTTATGAGCTCCAACCATCTCCTTTGCCTGAGATTTAACTCCTTCTGTGTGAAAATGTACTTCAAACACTTGTGATCCGTGTACACATCACAATGGTTTCCAATAAGAAAGTCTCTCCAGGTCTTGAGTGCATGCACTACAGCTGCTAACTCCAAGTCATGCATGGCATAATTCAACTCATGCAATCGAAGTTATCGTGAGGCATACGAAACAACTCTTCCATCTTGCATAAGTACACCTCCAAGTCCTAAGCGAGATGCATCGCAATACACATGGAAATCCTTGCGTATATCTGGCAGAATCAGCACTGGGGCTGTAGTCAAACGTTTCTTCAACTCCTGAAAACTTGCCTCACATTCTTCCGTCCATTTGAACTTAGTGTCCTTCTTCAACAACTCCGTCATGGGCATCGCAATCTTAGAGAAATTCTCAATGAATCTCCGATAATATCCCGCGAGTCCCAGAAAACTGTGGATCTCTCCCACTGAGGTGGGTGCCAACCACTCACTGACTGACTTAACCTTGGTGGGGTCTACTGCTATACCTTCTCCTGATATAACATGTCCAAGGAATCCAACTTCCTTCAACCAGAACTCACATTTGCTGAACTTGGCATATAACTGATGTTCACTGAGCTTCTCGAGAACTAAACGCAGATGCTCCTTGTGCTCCTCTTCATTTTTAGAGTATACCAGAATATCATCAATAAACACCACAATGAACTTATCCAAGAACTCCATGAATACCTTATTCATCATGCTCATGAAATAGGCAGGGGCATTAGTCAATCCAAATGACATAACCGTGTACTCATATAGCCCGTACCTTGTGGTGAAGGTTGTCTTAGGTATATCCCGTTCTTGGATTTTTAGTGGGTGATATCCTGATCGCAGGCCGATCTTCGAAAACACTTTAGCTCCTTGCAGTTGGTCAAACAAATCATTGATCATCGGTAGTGGGTACTTCTCTTGATCGTCACTTCATTCAATGCCTGATAATCAACAACCAATCTCAGAGATTTATCCTTCTTCTCAACCAAGAGCACTGGGGCTCCCCATGGTGATGAACTTCGTTGAATGTAACCTTTCTCCAATAACTCCTTGATCTTCTTCTTAATCTCCTCTAGATCATTCGCGGCCATCCGGTATGGTCTCTTTGATATCGGTCTGGTGATTGGCAACAGCTCTATCAAAAACTCAATATCACGATCTGGCAGCATGCCTGGTAATTCCTCTGGAAATACATCCGGGTAATCCTTCACTACAGGCACTTCTTCCTGAACAACTCCTGTGAGAGAATTTACGTGAGTAATCTTAGGAGTATGTCTGGATACATACTTAATCCTTTTTCCCTCCGGGGTGGTGAGTAGAATTGACCTACTGGCGCAATCAATGTTTCCTCCATACTTCGATAACCAATCCATCCCTAGTATCACATCCAATACTTGGGATTCCAAAATTATTAGATCTGAGGGGAAAACATGGCTGCCAATGGTTAAGGGTAACCGGTCGCACCATCGGCTGGCCATATACTCTGCACCTGGTGAGCTCACTAGCAAGGGTGTCCTAAGGGCTAAGGTGGGTAACTTAAACTTGTCCATTAATCCCCTTGAAATGTATGAATGCGATGCACCAGTATCAAAAAGAACAAGAGCGGTAAATGACTTAACCAAAAACTTACCGATAACCGCATCTGGCTGCTCTTCAACCTCCTCCACGTTCATGTGGTTCACTTGTCCCCTGTTCAAAGGGTTGGGCTTCTTCCCCGAGCTTCCATTACCATTGCCATTCTTCAACTCTGCAAAATCATTGGCGTAGTGCCCAGTTTTCTCGCACTTGAAACAGGTGATGTGACTCTGGTCCTTCTTGGCGGGTGTGGCTGGGTTAGAGCGGTTCTGATTGCTGCCTACTCCATTCTCGTTTCCATTCTTGGGGCCACAACTTCCTCCATTGTGAGTGTCGCCTCCATGGTTATGGGTATATCCTCCCGAGTTCGGGGTAAAACGAGGCTTCTGCGATGCTCCTGTATTGTACTTCCCTTGTCCATACTTCCTCTTGTGGCTCTCAATCTGCTGCTGCTTCCCTTCGATCATAAGAACCTTATCTACCAACTCATGGTTGTTTTTGAATGTTTCCACCAGTAACTGCATGCTTATCTCATCATTCAGCCCTTCCATAAACTTCTCCTACTTCGCAGCATCCGTGGCCACATCATATGGGGCATAGCGAGATAACTTACTAAACTCATCCATGTACTAAGCTACAGTACGATTTCCCTGGCGTAAGTTGCGAAATTCACGCTTCTTCATGCTCATAGCTACAGTTGAGACATGGGCTGTGCGGAAAGCTTGCTGAAACTGCTCCCAAGTGGCATTTGCTATAGGAAAAGTGGCTGTGTAATTCGCCCACCATGCGGCTGCGGGTCCATCTAATTGGTGTGCGGCAAAACGCACCTTCTTAGCATTTGTGCAACCGGCAGTGGTTAACTCCCTTCCAATCCTGCGTAGC
Organism: Triticum urartu; assembly: GCF_003073215.2. NCBI lineage: Eukaryota > Viridiplantae > Streptophyta > Magnoliopsida > Poales > Poaceae > Triticum > Triticum urartu. Next base: position 424,340,792 of record NC_053028.1, read on the forward strand.
CAGTCATCTGCAACTATGGGCTCAGTGCTACTGGAAAACACCGGCGGCTGTAACCTCAGAAAACAGGCTAAGTTGTCAACCGGAGGTGGTGGCGGAGGGTTGTTGTTGTTGTTGTTGTTGCCTTGGTTTTGAACTGACAACTGCATCAAGGCATTCCGCTGCTGGATCAACTGAGTGAGCTCTGATGGGAAGACAAATCCGGGGTCACGTCTCGGAGGCATCTGATGGGTTTAGAGGGAAGAGATTAGAATAGAATGAGGTCTAAGGAGAAAGCACTATCCATATGCACATGAGACAAACGCAGTCATATCATATCACTCACTCAATCAAGCAAGGGCATACAATCGATCTAACTATCGTTATAGTGCTCGGACTATTTTATATACATGGGGGAACACTACTGATCATATGGTGGTCCACTAGAAATTTTTCTCGGTGGAAGACTCCATGATATCCGCTCTAGCTTCGTCTTCATAGTCATCATCACTTCCATCGGGGTCGGAGTCGGTGTCGTCGATGATGATGTAGTCTTCAGAATGAATCTCCTTAGGTTCGTCGTCGTCTCCTCCTGGCCGTCAGGTTGTCATTCATCTCCACAAGTATCGTCATTTCCTCTGCATAACCATCGCGGGTAGACTTGCGCACATCTGGTTCTCCTGGCGACGAATGTGATGGTTTAACTCCTGGATGAATGCTACAATGGACCTGTCCTTCCTCGTGCTGATCATCTCCCATTGCTCATCTCGACGCCCACATATCTAGTAGATAGTGTCCTTAAGCTCCTTGTGATAAACTTCACCGATGCGTCTAATGGCGATGTGGGCTGCCATGCTCTTTCCTAGACTCCAGGTTGGTGCATCAAAGGAAAACTCTATGGGCTCAGTGTTGGGGAATGTAGTAATTCAAAAAAAAAATCTACGCACACGCAGGATCATGGTGATGCACAGCAACGAGAGGGGAGAGTGTCGTCCATGTACCCTCGTAGACCGTTAATTGGAAGCATTATGACAATGCGGTTGATGTAGTCGTATGTCTTCACGATCGACTGATCCTCAACACCAAACGTACGACACCTCCGCGTTCAGCACACATTCATCTCGGTGACGTCCCGCGAACTCATGATCCATTAGAGCTCGGGGAAGACTTTTGTCAGCATGACAGCGTGGTGACGATGTTGATGAAGCTACCGCAGCAGGGCTTCGCCTAAACACCGCTACAGTATGACCGAGGTGGATTATGGTGGAGGGGGGCACCGCACACGGCTGGAGAGATCTCAATGATCAACTTGTGTGTTTAGAGGTGCCCCCTGCCCCCGTATATAAAGGAGCAAGGGAGAGGAGAGGCGGCTGGCCAGGAGGAGGCGTGCCAGGAGGAGTCCTACTCCCACCGGGAGTAGGACTCCCTCCTTTCCTAGTTGGAATAGGAGAAGGGGGGAGGAGGAGGGAGAGAGGAAAGAAAGGGGGGCGCCGCCCCCCTCCTTGTCCAATTCGGACTAGAGGGAGAGGGGGCACGCGACCTACCCTGGCAGCCCCTCCTCTCTTCCACTAAGGCCCATTATGGCCCATTAACCCCCCCAGGGGGGGGGGGTTCCGGTAACCCCCGATACTCCGGTAAAATCACGATTTCACCCGAAACACTTCCGATATCCAAATATAGGCTTCCAATATATAAATCTTTATGTCTAGACCATTTCGAGACTCTTCGTCATGTCCGTGATCAAATCCGGGACTCCGAACTACCTTCGGTACATCAAAACATATAAACTCATAAAACTGATCGTCACAGAACTTTAAGCGTGCGGACCCTATGGGTTCGAGAATTATGTAGACATGGCCGAGACACGTCTCCGGTCAATAACCAATAGCGGAACCTCGATGCTCATATTGGTTCCTACATATTCTACGAAGATCTTTATCGGTCAAATCGCACAACACTATTTGTTGTTCTCTTTATCATCGGTATGTTACTTGCCCGAGATTCGATCGTCGGTATCCAATACCTAGTTCAATCTCGTTACCGGCAAGTCTCTTTACTCATTCCGTAATACATCATCTTGTAACTAACTCATTAGTTATCATGCTTGCAAGGCTTATAGTGATGTGTATTACCGAGAGGGCCTAGAGATACATCTCCAACAATCGGAGTGACAAATCCTAATCTTGATCTATGCCAACTCAGCAAGTACCATTGGAAACACCTGTAGAGCACCTTTATGATCACCCAGTTACGGTGTGACATTTGGTAGCACACAAAGAGTTCCTACGTTATTCAGGAGTTGCATAATCTCATAGTCATAAGAACATGTAGAAATCATGAAGAAAGCAATAGCAGCAAACAAACGATCAAGTGCTAAGCTAACGGAATGGATCAAGTCAGTCACATCATTCTCCTAATGATGTGACCCCATTGATCAAATAACAACTCATGACAATGGTTAGGAAACTTAACCATCTTTGATCAATGAGCTAGTCAAGTAGAGGCATACTAGTGACACTATGTTTGTCTTTGTATTCACACATGTATTATGTTTCCGGCTAATACAATTCTAGCATGAATAATAAACATTTATCATGAAATAAGGAAATAAATAATAACTTTATTATTGCCTCTAGGGCATATTTCCTTCAGTCTCCCACTTGCACTAGAGTCAATAATCTAGATTACACAGTAATGATTTTAACACCCATGGAGCCTTGGTGCTGATCATGTTTTGCTCGTGGAAGAGGCTTAGTCAACGGGTCTGCAACATTCAGATCCATATGTATCTTCCAAATTTCTATGTCTCCCACCTGGACTTGATCCCGGATGGAGTTGAAGCGTCTCTTGATGTGCTTGGTTCTCTTGTGAAATCTGGATTCCTTTGCCAAGGTAATTGCACCAGTATTGTCACAAAAGATTTTCATTGGACCCGATGCACTAGGTATGACACCTAGATCAGATATGAACTCCTTCATCCAGACTCCTTCATTCGCTGCTTCCGAAGCAGCAATGTACTCCACTTCACATGTAGATCCCGCCACTACGCTGTGTTTGGAACTGCTGCAACTGACAGCTCCACCGTTTAATATAAACACGTATCCGGTTTGCGATTTAGAATCGTCCGGATCAGTGTCAAAGCTTGCATCAACGTAACCATTTACGATGAGCTCTTTGTCACCTCCATAAACGAGAAACATATCCTTGGTCCTTTTCAGGTACTTCAGGATGTTCTTGACCGCTGTCCAGTGATCCACTCCTGGATTACTTTGGTACCTCCCTACTAGGCTAATAGCAAGGCACACATCAGGTCTGGTACACAACATTGCATACATGATAGAGCCTATGGCTGAAGCATAGGGAACACTTTTCATTTTCTCTCTATCTTCTGAAGTGGTCGGATATTGAGTCTTACTCAACTTCACACCTTGTAACACAGGCAAGAACCCTTTCTTAGCTTGATCCATTTTGAACTTCTTCAAAACTTTATCAAGGTATGTGCTTTGTGAAAGTCCAATTAAGCGTCTTAATTTATCTCTATAGATCTTGATGCCCAATATATAAGCAGCTTCACCAAGGTCTTTCATTGAAAAACTCATATTCAAGTATCCTTTTATGCAATCCAGAAATTATATATCATTTCCAATCAGCAATATGTCATCCACATATAATATTAGAAATGCTACAGAGCTCCCACTCACTTTCTTGTAAATACAGGCTTCTCCAAAAGTCTGTATAAAACCATATGCTTTGATCACACTATCAAAACATTTATTCCAACTCCGAGAGGCTTGCACTAGTCCATAAATGGATCGCTGGAGCTTGCACACTTTGTTAGCTCCCTTTGGATCAATAAAACCTTCAGGTTGCATCATATACAACTCTTCTTCCAGAAATCCATTCAGGAATGCAGTCTTTACATCCATTTGCCAAATTTCATAATCATAAAATGCGGCAATTGCTAACATGATTCGGACAGACTTAAGCATCGCTACGGGTGAGAAGGTCTCATTGTAGTCAACTCCTTGAACTTGTCGAAAACCTTTTGCAACAAGTCGAGCTTTGTAGACAGTAACATTACTGTCAGCGTCTGTCTTCCTCTTGAAGATCCATTTATTCTTGATGGCTTGCCGATCATCGGGCAAGTCAACCAAAGTCCACACTTTGTTCTCATACATGGATCCCATCTCAGATTTCATGGCTTCAAGCCATTTTGCGGAATCTGGGCTCATCATCGCTTCCTCGTAGTTCGTAGGTTCATCATGGTCAAGTAACATGACCTCCAGAACTGGATTACCGTACCACTCTGGTGTGGATCTTGCTCTAGTTGACCTACGAGGTTCGGTAGCAACTTGATCTGATGTTACATGATCATCATCATTAGGTTCCTCACTAATTGGTGTAGGAGTCACAGAAACAGATTTCTGTGATGAACTACTTTCCAATAAGGTAGCAGGTACATTTACCTCATCAAGTTCTACTTTCCTCCCACTCACTTTTTTTGAGAGAAACTCCTTTTCTAGAAATGATTAATTCTTAGCAACGAATATCTTGCTTTAGGATATGTGATAGAAGGTGTACCCAATAGTTTCATTTGGGTATGCTATGAAGACACATTTCTCTGATTTGGGTTCGAGCTTATCAGGTTGAAGTTTTTTCACATAAGCATCGCAGCCCCAAACTTTAAGAAACGACAACTTTGGTTTCTTGCCAAACCATAGTTCATAAGGCATTGTCTCAATGGATTTTGATGGTGCCCTATTTAACGTGAATGTAGCCGTCTCTAAAGCATAACCCCAAAATGATAGCGGTAAATCAGTAAGAGACATCATAGATCGCACCATATCTAGTAAAGTACGATTACGACGTTCAGACACACCATTATGCTGTGGTGTTCCGGGTGGCGTGAGTTGCGAAACTATTCCTCATTGTTTCAAATGTAGGCCAAACTCGTAACTCAAATATTCTCCTCCACGATCAGATCACAAAAACATTATTTTTTTGTTACGATGCTTTTCCACTTCACTCTGAAATTCTTTGAACTTTTCAAATGTTTTAGACTTTTGTTTCATTAAGTAGATATACCCATATCTACTCAAATCATCTACGAAGGTGAGAAAATAACGATACCCGCCGCGAGCCTCAATATTCATCGTGTTGGGGAACGTAGTAATTTCAAAAAAATTCCTACGCACACGCAAGATCATGGTGATGCATAGCAACGAGAGGGGAGAGTGTGATCTACGTACCCTTGTAGATCGACAACGGAAGCGTTTGGTTGATGTAGTCGTACGTCTCCACGGCCCGACCGATCAAGCACCGAAACTACGACACCTCCGAGTTCTAGCACACGTTCAGCTCGATGACGATCCCCGGACTCCGATCCAGCAAAGTGTCGGGGAAGAGTTCCGTCAGCACGACGGCGTGGTGACGATCTTGATGCACTACCGTTGCAGGGCTTCGCCTAAGCACCGCTACAATATTGTCGAGGACTATGGTGGAAGGGGGCACCGCACACGGCTAAGAATATGATCACGTGGATCAACTTGTGTGTCAAGGGGTGCCCCCTGCCCCCGTATATAAAGGATCAAGGGGAGGAGGCCGGCCGGCCCTCTATGGCGCGCCAAGGAGGAGTCCTCCTCCTAGTAGGAGTAGGACTCCTACTAGGAGGGGGAAAGAAGTGGGGAGGGAGAGGGAAAGGGGGGCGCCGCCCCCCCTCTCCTAGTCCAATTCGGACCAGGGGGGGAGGAGGCGCGCGGCCCACCTTTGGCTGCCCCTCTCTCTCTCCACTAAGGCCCATATGGCCCATTACTTCTCCCGGGGGGGGGTTCCGGTAACCCTCCGGCTCTCCGGTTTTCTCCGAAATTACCCGGAACACTTCCGGTGTCCGATTATAGCCGTCCAATATATCAATCTTTATGTCTCGACCATTTCGAGACTCCTCGTCATGTCCGTGATCACATCCGGGACTCCGAACTAACTTCGGTACATCAAAACTCATAAACTCATAATATAACTGTCATCGAAACCTTAAGCGTGCGGACCCTACGGGTTCGAGAACAATGTAAACATGACCGAGACACGTCTCCGGTCAATAACCAATAGCGGAACCTGGATGCTCATATTGGCTCCTACATATTCTATGAAGATCTTTATCGGTCAGACCGCATAACAACATACGTTGTTCCCTTTGTCATCGGTATGTTACTTGCCCGAGATTCGATCATCGGTATCTCAATACCTAGTTCAATCTCGTTACCGGCAAGTTTCTTTACTCGTTCCGTAATACATCATCTCGCAACTAACTCATTAGTTGCAATGCTTGCAAGGCTTATGTGATGTGCATTACTGAGAGGGCCCAGAGATACCTCTCCGACAATCGGAGTGACAAATCCTAATCTCGAAATACGCCAACCGAACATGTACCTTTGGAGACACCTGTAGAGCACCTTTATAATCACCCATTTACGTTGTGACGTTTGGTAGCACACAAAGTGTTCCTCCGGCAAACGGGAGTTGCATAATCTCATAGTCATAGGAACATGTATAAGTCATGAAGAAAGCAATAGCAACATACTAAACGATCGGGTGCTAAGCTAATGGAATGGGTCATGTCAATCAGATCATTCACCTAATGATGTGATCCCGTTAATCAAATAACAACTCTTTGTTCATGGTTAGGAAACATAACCATCTTTGATTAACGAGCTAGTCAAGTAGAGGCATACTAGTGACACTCTATTTGTCTATGTATTCACACATGTATTATGTTTCCGGTTAATACAATTCTAGCATGAATAATAAACATTTATCATGATATAAGGAAATAAATAATAACTTTATTATTGCCTCTAGGGCATATTTCCTTCAGTCTCCCACTTGCACTAGAGTCAATAATCTAGATTACACAGTAATGATTCTAACACCCATGGAGCCTTGGTGCTGATCATGTTTTGCTCGTGGAAGAGGCTTAGTCAACGGGTCTGCAACATTCAGATCCGTATGTATCTTGCAAATCTCTATGTCTCCCACCTGGACTAGATCCCGGATGGAATTGAAGCGTCTCTTGATGTGCTTGGTTCTCTTGTGAAATCTGGATTCCTTTGCCAAGGCAATTGCACCAGTATTGTCACAAAAGATTTTCATTGGACCCGATGCACTAGGTATGACACCTAGATCGGATATGAACTCCTTCATCCAGACTCCTTCATTTGCTGCTTCCGAAGCAGCTATGTACTCCGCTTCACATGTAGATCCCGCTACAACGCTTTGTTTAGAACTGCACCAACTGACAGCTCCACCGTTTAATGTAAACACGTTCCGGTTTGCGATTTAGAATCATCCGGATCAGTCTCAAAGCTTGCATCAACGTAACCTTTTACGATGAGCTCTTTGTCACCTCCATATATGAGAAACATATCCTTAGTCCTTTTCAGGTATTTCAGGATGTTCTTGACCGCTGTCCAGTGATCCACTCCTGGATTACTTTGGTACCTCCCTGCTAGACTTATAGCAAGGCACACATCAGGTCTGGTACACAGCATTGCATACATGATAGAGCCTATGGCTGAAGCATAGGGAACATCTTTCATTTTCTCTCTATCTTCTGCAGTGGTCGGGCATTGAGTCTTACTCAACTTCACACCTTGCAACACAGGCAAGAACCCTTTCTTTGCTTGATCCATTTTGAACTTCTTCAAAACTTTGTGAAGGTATGTGCTTTGTGAAATTCCAATTAAGCGTCTTGATCTATCTCTATAGATCTTAATGCCTAATATGTAAGCAGCTTCACCGAGGTCTTTCATTGAAAAACTCTTATTCAAGTATCCCTTTATGCTATCCAGAAATTCTATATCATTTCCAATTAGTAAAATGTCATCCACATATAATATCAGAAATGCTACAGAGCTCCCACTCACTTTCTTGTAAATACATGCTTCTCCAAAAGTCTGTATAAAACCAAATGCTTTGATCACACTATCAAAGCGTTTATTCCAACTCCGAGAGGCTTCCACTAGTCCATAAATGGATCGCTGGAGCTTGCACACTTTGTTAGCTCCCTTTGGATCGACAAAACCTTCTGGTTGCATCATATACAACTCTTCTTCCAGAAATCCATTCAGGAATGCAGTTTTGACATCCATCTGCCAAATTTCATAATCATAAAATGCGGCAATTGCTAACATGATTCGGACAGACTTAAGCATCACTACGGGTGAGAAGGTCTCATCATAGTCAATCCCTTGAACTTGTCGAAAACCTTTTGCGACAAGTCAAGCTTTGTAGACAGTAATATTACCGTCAGCGTCAGTCTTCTTCTTGAAGATCCATTTATTCTCAATTGCTTGCCGATCATCGGGCAAGTCAACCAAAGTCCATACTTTGTTCTCATACATGGATCCCATCTCAGATTTCATGGCTTCAAGCCATTTTGCGGAATCTGGGCTCACCATCGCTTCTTCATAGTTCGTAGGTTCATCATGATCTAGTAGCATGACTTCCAGAACAGGATTACCGTACCACTCTGGCGCGGATCTCACTCTGGTTGATCTATGAGGTTCAGTAGTATCTTGTTCTGAAGTTTCATGATCATCATCATTAGCTTCCTCACTGACTGGTGTAGGTGTCACTGAAACAGTTTTCTATGATGCACTACTTTCCAATAAGGGAGCAGGTACAGTTACCTCGTCAAGTTCTACTTTCCTCCCACTCACTTCTTTCGAGAGAAACTCCTTCTCCAGAAAGTTTCCGAACTTAGCAACAAAAGTCTTGCCTTAGGATCTGTGATAGAAGGTGTATCCAATAGTCTCCTTTGGATATCCTATGAAGACACACTTCTCCGATTTGGATTCGAGCTTATCAGGTTGAAGCTTTTTCACATAAGCATTGCAGCTCCAAACTTTCAGAAACGACAACTTTGGTTTCTTGCCAAACCACAGTTCATAAGGCGTCGTCTCAACGGATTTTGATGGTGCCCTATTTAACGTGAATGCGGCCGTCTCTAGAGCGTATCCTGAAAACGATAGTGGTAAATCAGTAAGAGACATCATAGATCGCACCATATCTAGTAAAGTACGATTACGACGTTCGGACACACCATTACGCTGTGGTGTTCCGGGTGGCGTGAGTTGCGAAACTATTCCGCATTGTTTCAAATGTAGACCAAACTCGTAACTCAAATATTCTCCTCCATGATTAGATCATAGAAACTTAATTTTCTTGTTACGATGATTTTCAACTTCACTCTGAAATTCTTTGAACTTTTCAAACGTTTCAGACTTATGTTTCATTAAGTAGATATACCCATATCTGCTTAAGTCATCTGTGAAGGTGAGAAAATAACGATATCCGCCACGAGCCTCAATATTCATCGGACCACATACATCTGTATGTATGATTTCCAACAAATCTGTTGCTCTCTCCATAGTACCGGAGAACGGTGTTTTAGTCATCTTGCCCATGAGGCACGGTTCGCAATTACCAAGTGATTCATAATCAAGTGGTTCCAAAAGTCCATCAGTATGGAGTTTCTTCATGCGCTTTACACCGATATGACCTAAACGGCAGTGCCACAAATAAGTTGCACTATCATTATCAACTCTGCATCTTTTGGCTTCAACACTATGAATATGTGTGTCACTACTATCGAGATTCAACAAAATAGACCACTCTTTAAGGGTGCATGGCCATAAAAGATATTACTCATATAAATAGAACAACCATTATTCTCAGATTTAAATGAATAACCATCTCGCATCAAACAAGATCCAGATATAATGTTCATGCTTAACGCTGGCACCAAATAACAATTATTTAGGTCCAATATTAATCCCGAAGGTAGATGTAGAGGTAGCGTGCCGACTGCGATCACATCGACTTTGGAACCGTTTCCCACCCGCATCGTCACCTCGTCCTTAGCCAATCTTCGCTTAATCCGTAGTCCCTGTTTCGAGTTGCAAATATTAGCAAGAGAACCAGTATCAAATACCCAGGTGCAACTGCGAGCATTAGTAAGGTACACATCAATAACATGTATATCACATATACCTTTGTTCACCTTGCCATCCTTCTTATCCGCCAAATACTTGGGGCAGTTCCGCTTCCATGACCAGTCTGCTTGCAGTAGAAGCACTCAGTTTCAGGCTTAGGTCCAGGTTTGGGTTTCTTCTCTTGAGTAGAAACTTGCTTTCCGTTCTTTTTGAAGTTCCCCTTCTTCTTCCCTTTGCCCTTTTTCTTGAAACTAGTGGTCTTGTTGACCATCAACACTTGATGCTCCTTTTTGATTTCTACCTCCGCAGCTTTCAGCATTGCGAAGAGCTCGGGAATAGTCTTATTCATCCCTTGCATATTATAGTTCATCACGAAGCTCTTGTAGCTTGGTGGCAGTGATTGGAGAATTCTGTCAATGACGCAATCATCTGGAAGATTAACTCCCAATTGAATCAAGTGATTATTATACCCAGACATTTTGAGTATATGCTCACTGACAGAACTGTTCTCCTCCATCTTGCAGCTATAGAACTTATTGGAGACTTCATATCTCTCAATCCGGGCATTTGCTTGAAATATTAACTTCAACTCCTGGAACATTTCATATGCTCCATGACGTTCAAAACGTCGTTGAAGTCCCGATTCTAAGCCGTAAAGCATGGCACACTGAACTATCGAGTAGTCATCAGCTTTGCTCTGCCAGACGTTCATAACATCTGGTGTTGCTCCAGCAGCAAGCCTGGCACCCAGCGGTGCTTCCAGGACGTAATTCTTCTGTGCAGCAATGAGGATAATCCTCAAGTTACGGACCCAGTCCGTGTAATTGCTACCATCATCTTTCAACCTTGCTTTCTCAAGGAACGCATTAAAATTCAACGGAACAACAGCACGAGCCATCTATCTACAATCAAGCATAAACAAGAAAGATACTATCAGGTACTAAGTTTCATGATAAATTTAGGTTCAATTAATTTACTTAAAGAACTCCCACTTAGATAGACATCCCTCCAATCCTCTAAGTGATTACGTGATCCAAATCAACTAAACCATGTCCGATCATCACATGAGATGGAGTAGTTTGGTGAGCATCACTATGTTGATCATATCTACTATATGATTCACGCTCGACCTTTCGATCTCCGTGTTCCGAGGCCATATCTGTATATGCTTGGCTCGTCAAGTATAACCTGAGTATTCCGCGTGTGCAACTGTTTTGCACCCGTTGTATTTGAACGTAGAGCCTATCACACCCGATCATCACGTGGTGTCTCAGCACGAAGAACTTTCGCAACGGTGCATACTCAGGGAGAACACTTCTTGATAATTAGTGAGAGATCATCTTATAATGCTACCGTCAATCAAAGCAAGATAAGATGCATAAAAGATAAACATCACATGCAATCAATATAAGTGATATGATATGGCCATCATCATCTTGTGCTTGTGATCTCCATCTTCGAAGCACCGTCATGATCACCATCGTCACCAGCGCGACACCTTGATCTCCATCGTAGCATCGTTGTCGTCTCGCCAATCTTATGCTTCCACGACTATCGCTACCGCTTAGTGATAAAGTAAAGCATTACAGCGCGATTGCATTGCATACAATAAAGCGACAACCATATGGCTCCTGCCAGTTGCCGATAACTTGGTTACGAAACATGATCATCTCATACAATAAAATTTTAGCATCATGTCTTGACCATATCACATCACAACATGCCCTGCAAAAACAAGTTAGATGTCCTCTACTTTGTTGTTGCAAGTTTTACGTGGCTGCTACGGGCTTAAGCAAGAACCAATCTTACCTACGCATCAAAACCACAACGATAGTTTGTCAAGTTGGTGCTGTTTTAACCTTCGCAAGGACCAGGCGTAGCCACACTCGGTTCAACTAAAGTTGGAGAAACTGTCACCCGCAAGCCACCTATGTGCAAAGCATGTCGGGAGAACCGGTCTCGCGTAAGCGTACGCGTAATGTCGGTCCGGGCCGCTTCATCCAACAATACCGCCGAACCAAAGTATGACATGCTGGTAAGTAGTATGACTTATATCGCCCACAACTCACTTGTGTTCTACTCGTGCATATAACATCAACATATAAAACCTAGGCTCGGATGCCACTGTGGGGGAACGTAGTAATTTCAAAAAATTTCCTACGCACACGCAAGATCATGGTGATGCATAGCAACAAGAGGGGAGAGTGTGATCTACGTACCCTTGTAGATCGACAACGGAAGCGTTTGGTTGATGTAGTCGTACGTCTCCACGGCCCTACCGATCAAGCACCGAAACTACGGCACCTCCGAGTTCTAGCACACGTTCAGCTCAATGACGATCCCCGGACTCCGATCCAGCAAAGTGTCGGGGAAGAGTTCCGTCAGCACGACGGCGTGGTGACGATCTTGATGCACTACCGTCGCAGGGCTTCGCCTAAGCACCGCTACAATATTATCGAGGACTATGGTGGAAGGGGGCACCGCACACAGCTAAGAATATGATCACGTGGATCAACTTGTGTGTCAAGGGGTGCCCCCTGCCCCCGTATATAAAGGATCAAGGGGAGGAGGCCGGCCGGCCCCTATGGCGCGCCGCCAAGGAGGAGTCCTCCTCCTAGTAGGAGTAGGACTCCTACTAGGAGGGGGAAAGAACTGGGGAGGGAGAGGGAAAGGGGGGCGCCGCCCCCCCTCTCCTAGTCCAATTCGGACCAGGGGGGAGGAGGCGTGCGGCCCACCTTTGGCTGCCCCTCTCTCTCTCCACTAAGGCCCATATGGCCCATTACTTCTCCCAGGGGGGTTCCGGTAACCCTCCGGCTCTCCAGTTTTCTCCGAAATCACCCGGAACACTTCCGGTGTCCGATTATAGCCGTCGAATATATCAATCTTTATGTCTCGACCATTTCGAGACTTCTCGTCATGTCCGTGATCACATCCGGGACTCCGAACTAACTTCGGTACATCAAAACTCATAAAATCATAATATAACTGTCATCGAAACCTTAAGCGTGCGAACCCTACGGGTTCGAGAACAATGTAGACATGACCGAGACACGTCTCCGGTCAATAACCAATAGCGGAACCTGGATGCTCATATTGGCTCCTACATATTCTACGAAGATCTTTATCGGTCAGACCGCATAACAATATACGTTGTTCCCTTTGTCATCGGTATGTTACTTGCCCGAGATTCGATCGTCGGTATCTCAATACCTAGTTCAATCTCGTTACCGGCAAGTCTCTTTACTCGTTCCGTAATACATCATCTCGCAACTAACTCATTAGTTGCAATGCTTGCAAGGCTTATGTGATGTGCATTACCGAGAGGGCCCAGAGATACCTCTCCAACAATCGGAGTGACAAATCCTAATCTCGAAATACGCCAACCCAACATGTACCTTTGGAGACACCTGTAGAGCACCTTTATAATCACCCATTTACGTTGTGACGTTTGGTAGCACACAAAGTGTTCCTCCAGCAAACGGGAGTTGCATAATCTCATAGTCATAGGAACATGTATAAGTCATGAAGAAAGCAATAGCAACATACTAAACGATCGGGTGCTAAGCTAATGGAATGGGTCATGTCAATCAGATCATTCACCTAATGATGTGATCCCATTAATCAAATAACAACTCTTTGTTCATGGTTAGGAAACATAACCATCTTTGATTAACGAGCTAGTCAAGTAGAGGCATACTAGTGACACTCTGTTTGTCTATGTATTCACACATGTATTATGTTTCCGGTTAATACAATTCTAGCATGAATAATAAACATTTATCATGATATAAGGAAATAAATAATAACTTTATTATTGCCTCTAGGGCATATTTCCTTCACATCGGACCACATACATCAGTATGTATGATTTCTAACAAATATGTTGCTCGCTCCATAGTTCCGGAGAACGGCATTTTAGTCATCTTGCCCATAAGGCATGGTTTTCAAGTACCAAGTGATTCATAATCAAGTGATTCCGAAAGTCCATTAGTATGGAGTTTCTTCATGCATTTTATACCAATATGACCCAAACGGCAGTGCCACAAATAAGTTGCACTATCATTATCAACTCTGCATCTTTTGGTTTCAACATTATGAATATGTCTATCACTACTATCGAGATTTAACAAGAATAGACCACTCTTTAAGGGTGCATGAACATAAAATATATTACTCATATAAATAGAACAACTATTATTCTATGATTTAAATGAATAACCGTCTCGCTTCAAGCAAGATCCAGATATAATGTTCATGCTTAACGCTGGCATCAAATAACAATTATTTAGGTCTAAAACTAATCCCGAAGATAGATGTAGAGGTAGCGTGCCGACGGCGATCACATCGACTTTGGAACCATTTCCTACGCGCATCGTTACCTCGTCCTTAGCCAGTCTTTGCTTAATCCGTAGTCCTCGTTTCGAGTTGCAAATATTAGCAACAGAACCAGTATCAAATACCCAGGTGCTACTGCGAGCTCTGGTGAGGTACACATCAATAACATGTATATCACATATACCTTTGTTCTCCTTGCCATCTTTCTTATCCTCCAAATACTTGGGGTAGTTCCGCTTCCAGTGACCAGTCTGTTTGCAGTAGAAGCACTCAGTCTCAGGCTTAGGTCCAGACTTGGGTTTCTTCTCCTGAACAGCAACTTGTTTGCTGTTCTTCTTGAAGTTCCCCTTCTTCTTCCCTTTGCCCTTTTTCTTGAAACTGGTGGTCTTATTGACCATCAACACTTGATGCTCCTTCTTGATTTCTACCTCCGCAGCCTTTAGCATCACGAAGAGCTCAGGAATAGTCTTATTCATCCCTTGCATATTATAGTTCATCACGAAGCTTTTGTAGCTTGGTGGCAGTGATTGAAGAACTCTGTCAATAACACTATCAACAGGAAGATTAACTCCCAGTTCAGTCAAGTGATTATGATACCCAGACATTTTAAGTATATGCTCACTGACAGAACTATTCTCCTCCATCTTGCAGCTATAGAACTTATTGGAGACTTCATCTCTCAATCCGGGCATTTTCTTGAAATATTAACTTCAACTCCTGGAACATCTCATATGCTCCATGACGTTCAAAACGTCGTTGAAGTCCCGGTTCTAAGCCGTAAAGCATGGCACACTGAACTATCGAGTAGTCATCATCTTTACTCTACCAAGCATTCTTAACGTTGTCAGCAGCATCTGCAGCTGGCCTGGCACCCAGCGGTGCTTCGAGGACGTTATTCTTCTGTGTAGAAATGAGGATAATCCTCAAGTTACGGATCCACCGTGTAATTGCTACCATCATCTTTCAACTTTTCTTTCTCAAGGTACGCATTAAAATTCAACAGAACAATTGCACGGGCCATCTATCTACAACAACATAGATAAGCAAAAATACTATCAGGTACTATGTTCATGATAAATTTAAGTTTAATTAATCATATTACTTAAGAACTCCCACTTAGATAGACATCCCTCTTATCATCTAAGTGATCAGGTGATCCATATCAACTAAACCATGACCGATCATCACGTGAAATGGAGTAGTTTTCAATGGTGAACATCACTATGTTGATCATATCCACTATATGATTCATGCTCGACCTTTCCGTCTCAGTGTTCTGAGGCCATATCTGCATATGCTAGGCTCGTCAAGTTTAACCTGAGTATTCTACGTGTGCAAAACTGGCATGCACCCATTGTAGATGGACGTAGAGCTTATCACACCCGATCATCACGTGGTGTCTCGGCACGACGAACTTGGGCAACGGTGCATACTCAGGGAGAACACTTTTACCTTGAAATTTAGTGAGAGATCATCTTATAATGCTACCGTCAAACAAAGCAGAATAAGATGCATAAAGGATAGACATCACATGCAATCAATATAAGTGATATGATATGGCCATCATCATCTTGTGCTTGTGATCTCCATCTCCGAAGCACCGTCATGATCACCATCGTCACCGGCGCGACACCTTGATATCCATCGTAGCATCGTTGTCGTCTCGCCAACTATTTCTTTTACGACTATCGCTACCACTTAGTGATAAAGTAAAGCAATTACAGGGCGATTGCATTGCATACAATAAAGCGACAACCATATGGCTCCTGCCAGTTGCCGATAACTCCATTACAAAACATGATCATCTCATACAAAAATATAGCATCATGTCTTGACCATATCACATCACAACATGCCCTGCAAAAACAAGTTAGACGTCCTCTAATTTGTTGTTGCAAGTTTTACGTGGCTGCTACGGGCTGAGCAAGAAGCGTTCTTACCTACGCATCAAAACCACAACGATAGTTTGTCAAGTTGCTGTTGTTTTAACCTTCTCAAGGACCGGGCGTAGCCACACTCGGTTCAACTAAAGTTGGAGAAACTGACACCTGCCAGCCACCTGTGTGCAAAGCACGTCGGTAGAACCAGTCTCGCGTAAGCGTACGCGTAATGTCGGTCCGGGCCGCTTCATCCAACAATACCGCCGAACCAAAGTATGACATGCTGGTAAGTAGTATGACTTGTATCGCCCACAACTCACTTGTGTTCTACTCGTGCATATAACATCAACGCATAAAACTAGGCTCGGATGCCACTGTTGGGGAATGTAGAAATTCAAAAAATTTCCTACGCACACGCAGGATCATGGTGATGCACAGCAACGACAGGGGAGAGTGTCGTCCACATACCCTCGCAGACCGTTAAGCGGAAGCGTTATGACAACGCGGTCGACGTAGTCGTACGTCTTCACGATCAACCGATCCTCAGCACCGAACGTACGGCACCTCCGTGTTCAACACACGTTCAGCTCGGTGACGTCCCACGAACTCACGATCCAGTAGAGCTCAGGGAAGAGTTTCGCCAGCACGACGGCGTGGTGACGATGTTGATGAAGCTACCGCAGTAGGGCTTCTCCTAAACACCGCTACAATATGACTGAGGTGGATTATGGTGGAGGGGGGCACCGCACATGGCTGGAGAGATCTCAATGATCAACTTGTGTGTTTATAGGTGCCCCCTTCCCCCATATATAAAGGAGCAAGGGGGGAGAGGCCAGCCAGGAGGAGGCACGCCAGGAGGAGTCCTACTCCCACCGGGAGTAGGACTCCCTCCTTTCCTAGTTGGAATAGGAGAAGGGGGAAGGAGGAGGGATAGAGGAAGGAAAGGAGGGGTGCCGCCCCCCTCCTTGTCCAATTCGGACTAGAGGGAGAGGGGGCGCGCGGCCTGCCCTGGCAGCCCCCCTCTCTTCCACTAAGGCCCATTAAACCCCCCTGGGGGGGGGGGTTCCGGTAACCCCCGGTACTCCTGTAAAATCCCGATTTCACCCGGAACACTTCCGATATCCAAATATAAGCTTCCAATATATAAATCTTTATGTCTCGACCATTTCGATACTCCTCGTCATGTCCGTGATCAAATCCGGGACTCCGAACTACCTTTGGTACATCAAAACATATAAACTCATAAAACTGATCGTCACAGAACTTTAAGCGTGCAGACCCTATGGGTTCGAGAACTATGTAGACATGACCGGGACACGTCTCCGGTCAATAAACAATAGTGGAACCTGGATGCTCATATTGGTTCCTACATATTCTACGAAGATCTTTATCGGTCAAACCGCACAACGCTATACGTTGTTCTCTTTGTCATCGGTATGTTACTTGCCAGATATTCGATCGTCGGTATCCAATACCTAGTTCAATCTCGTTACCAGCAAGTCTCTTTACTCGTTCCGTAATACATCATCCTGTAACTAACTCATTAGTTATCATGCTCGCAAGGCTTATAGTGATGTGTATTACCGAGAGGGCCTAGAGATACCTCTTCGACAATCGGAGTGACAAATCCTAATCTTGATCTATGCCAACCCTACAAGTACTGTCGGAAACACCTGTAGAGCACCTTTATGATCATCCAGTTATGTTGTGACGTTTGGTAGCACACAAAGTGTTCCTCCGGTATTCGGCAGTTGCATAATCTCATAGTCATAAGAACATGTATAAATCATGAAGAAAGTAATAGCAGCAAACAAACGATCAAGTGCTAAGCTAACGGAATGGGTCAAGTCAATCACATCATTCTCCTAATGATGTGACCCCATTGATCAAATAACAACTCATGTCAATGGTTAGGAAACTTAACCATCTTTGATCAATGAGCTAGTCAAGTAGAGGCATTCTAGTGACACTATGTTTGTCTAGGTATTCACACATGTATTATGTTTCTGGTTAATACAATTCTAGCATGAATAATAAACATTTATCATGAAATAAGGAAATAAATAATAACTTTACTATTGCCTCTAGGGCATATTTCCTCCAGTATCCCACTTGCACTAGAGTCAATAATCTAGATTACACAGTAATGATTTTAACACCCATGGAGCCTTGGTGCTGATCAAGTTTTGCTCGTGGAAGAGGCTTAGTCAACAAACAATCAAGCAATCACGACATCACCTGCAATCTGGCATGACACGCCAGGTCAGTACATTGAATGTACTTGCAAGCTCACAACAACCAAAAACATCAAGGCAAGACAACAACATAGCATTAAGCAGGTTAATTAAATTAACAACTACCATGAAGCAACTACTAAGCATGGTATGAAACTGATACAATACTGATAAATAACCATCTCAGATCTCCATAACCATCTCTCTCTTGGCTAACCGGCCAAGCAATATGCCATCTCGATCACCTCGTGATCAAAACCAAACGGTGATCTTTCCGGCAATCACTACCATGACCAACACTTGGTATCCAACATCATTATCAAACTCCTGCCAAACTGTTACTGCTCACAATTATCAGCATATAAGTCACCTATAAGTCATTCTGTCATGAGAGTGTTGATCGAACGGTGGGACCTAGTACGGATGCGACTATCGATAGATTAAATACACTCTGCAGAGGTAGCACTCTGTACCCACACCACAGAACCCATGGCCTCGCACTCCCATTTGGGTGGACGAACGGCGTTCCAAAAAAACCGTTCTAGTGCCATGACACTCTCCCGACCACTCCGACTCACTCCCCACTGGGCTAGTCCTGGGTGCCCCGTGTCTACCAAAGACACCAATGGCCACCGTCGTGGCCAAAACAATAAACGGTCCCATATAGGGACAACCCGGGTACACAACAACAACGAGCTCACGAGGTTATGTCTGCTTACCAGGCCAGGGTACGCACGCCCATAACCTTCCCTACTTGGAGGCACCGGCGAGAGGCACGACAATAGACCGCATTAGGGCCTTCCCAAAAAAGGCAAATGTGGTTGCACTAGAGAAAGCCCGATTCGGTGGCACCTGACCAACTTAATGACGTAATTTATCCCCAAAAATATAACTTTGGTGACTGATACTCCGATATCAACTATCAAACTATAATCCAAATCATAGCAATATCCAACAAATAATTCAAGCATAATACCATCATCTCAAAATACTCCAAGAGTAGCACAACACTACTGTCATGATGGATCCGAAAACAATAATCATATTACCCCAATAACAAGAATAAAGCTATTAGGCTAAGATCCACATGTAAACATCATTTTCGAAAATAATACTCCAAGCAACAGAACATCAACTAGCATCATGAAAATAATCATACTAACCGCTAATAATCCAAAGGCAACATGATATCCAAAGTAATACTCCAAAATATATTAACATATACCATCATGGAAATAACCATAATGCCAACCACTAATACTCCAATGACAACATGATACTCATCAGCTGCAAGCATAACTCCAAGTAATCCAAACAATAGCATGGCAACAACAAGATCAACCTAATACTCCGAGAAAATGCCATGCACAAAGTCATGTAGCTAAAGCAATATTTTAAACAAGTTCGAATAGATTTAACCATTTCGCTGCATTATAGTTATGCAAATGGAGGGTTTGGCTTGCCCGGGGTGGAAGAAATCACTGGGACAAAGTGCGAGAAACTCACGGAAAGGATCGCCGGAAAACGTACTCTCTCGGAGGGGGCTGAATAAGGGCAGGGGCAAAATGGTCATTTTCAGAATGTCAAAACATGGTGAAAGTGATACCAACAGAACGGGATCGACGAAACAAAGAAGTGGGCTTTGGATTCACCTCATTTGGATTTGTGATTAAAAAGATATAAGGGTTTTTTCTGCCAGGGACCTATCTGTAATGAAATAATCACAAACAGGCCCTCGGCTGGAAAAACAGAACGCGCCTTTCTTAGAAATACGCTTTCCAGAGAGGAAAGCGCATTCTGGACCGAAGAAGGAGAGGAATACACTTTTTGAAGTCGAAAACGTACTTCCGGGAAGTACGCTTCCACTTATCCAGCGTGGCAGTGGGGGCCCGGGGCGCTGTGCGGCTGACGGGCGGGTCCCACCTTATCCATCTCCCTCTCCTCCTGGCTCCTTCTTCCTCCTCTCATCTCCCCCGACAAAAAATAGAGGAGCGACAGGGGAGGCCGCGGCCGGCGCTGGTCCCGCTGCTCCTGGCCACCTCCGGCCGAGGTGCGGGCACCGGCGAGCGTGGGGGAAGGAATGACACACCCGTCCTGGAGCAGCACGGACGTCGGGGAGGGGCAAGGTGACCGCGAGGAGATGAAGCAGGGCGCGGCTGCAGTTCGGCGGTGAGGGAAAAACGTGGCTCTGACGGCGCTCCGGCGAGGGTGAGGGGCTGGGGCGATGCGCCGAACTCCGGGGAGGACTCTGGTGGCGGCTAGAGAGGGAGGGGAAGTCGGGGCTGCTCGAATTTGAGCAGAACACCGCGGCGACTATGGCGGCAGAGAGAGGTGGGGAGGGGCTCTAGAGCTCGAGGGAGAGGCCGGGGAGGTTGCTGGAGATGAGGCAAAGGCGATGGAGTGCTCGGGAGAGGCTCGGGTGGCCTTATATAGGCAGGGGAGAGAAGTGTCGAGCTGGCACCGCCGTGGACGCGTGTTCGGCGCCGAGGATGCATGCCCACGCTCGCGAGCTCGGGGACGGCGACGGGGAAGGGAACGGACGAGGGGCATGGCTCACGGAGACGAGGCCGAGCTCGTGGACAAGAGGAGAAGAGGCCGAACGCCATAAATGCCCGGTCGGCACTATGTGCTCGTGGATGCGCGGCGACTTGCGTCGGTGAGGAAGCGGACGGAGGGGGAGAGGGGTCCAGGTGATCGGTGATGACGCGGGCCAGCTGCTGGACACGGTCACGCGCGCGAAACCGACGAGAGGAAGAGGGGCCGAAGCATAAACAGCCACTGGACGCGGCCACTACACACAGAGCGCGTGCATAGCAATGCCATTAACGTGGTCACCGCGTGCACTGCCACGTAGCGGGGGAGAGGGGCTTGACCATGTTGTCTAGTGGGTAGTTCATCCAGGGTAGGTCTCAACTATGGTGGTAGTTTGGTTAAAAGTGATCTGGTTAAACGTTGAGAACCCTCTGAAGTTTACTGCAGTAAACTTGGGTGAGCACTAGTGATCAACAGGAAGGGTTTGGGATCCAATGGAGTTGTCTGCGAGGTTGAGGTAAAGAGAAACTTTCATCCTGGTAACTTGGAGAAGAATTGGATCAAGATAAATCATAGTTGCTTTGCAACTGACCAAAATGGTCTAGTAATGAGATTTGGATGATGCACTCAAATGGTGTGGCCACTTGAGCTCAAGTTTGACAAGGCTTCATGATTTGATCATATAAAGATGCTGTATAAGGTTCATACCAATTGGATTCACCAAAATGGTACTTGCTTCACAAACATCCTTGCTGACCAGAAACTTGCAAAAATTCTAGAGGAATAATGTCTTGATAAAACATGCCCAAAATGGCTTGAGGTAGGTTATATGAATAATAGAAGGCCTAGAAAAATTGGCAGCCATAATGGAGCAAGATAAAATATGCTTGCTTCACAAACCGAAATTTTGGGCAGAATCAAAGAATTGAATGTGAGCTCACATGGAGGCATTACATGAGCTCTACTTTGGTGGAGGGTTATGATATGATGATATGAGGGACCATGCAAAATGGAAACTCATTTTGATATGCCTAGCTTGTACTTCCTTCACAACTACTTCCCCCAGACAGGAACTTTGGAAAATCATAATTAAATAATTACTATGAAAATGAGGTTGCACTTTCGCATGTGGCAATGATATGGGCAGGAAAAGGTGCCCAAGGAGTTTGAGGACAATTGGAAAAAGGAAAATAGCACTTGCTTCACATTCTGCCATTTTGGATAGAATAGGAAATGCATTAATTGAGCATGATGAGGAACATGGCAAATGAAATATTTTGCCATATGTGAGAAAGATATGACCCAAACAATTTATGAGAATTATTTGGGATTTTTGGGAGTGACAGAAATATAGGTTGCTTCACAACCTAGGGCAGACATGGTTATTCCTTTAATAGAAAAAGAAATATTCATGAGAAAAAGATTTTAGGGTTTTGTCAAGGAGTGAAGTGACATGATCTGGGCAAGGTTTTGAGAATGATGAGCCACTCGGGAGGGAAAAAGAGGATGATTTCCCAGGTGGCAAGGCCACAGAATCACTCCAAAAAGAAAAACAGAGAAAAAACCAATAAATCAAAAAGAAAAAGAAAAGGGCCAAAATCCAGGCTATTACAACTCTTACCCCCTTAAAGAAATCTCGTCCTCGAGATTTAGTTGCTATGGGAACAAGTATGACTTGAGGATACCGTTTCCAACTCGGGCATCCTTTTTCCTTATTGATTGTTTCCCCCAAGAATTTCAGATGATCAACTTACCTTGCTCTGGGGTGGCTTTTCCCAAATTTTGATGGGTCTTTGCTCATATACCAAATCCTTTTGTTGACGTTGATTTTCTCATATCTGCGGTGATGTCCGATGGATCTGATCATAAATTTCTTTTTGGTCATGAAAACCTTTTTATTTCTGTCATGGGGTTGCTGCAAACCTTCTAGGTTCAATAAATGCTTAGAATTAATCATGGCCATCTTCTTACGGGATTTGACTGCACTGATTTATCTTGATTTATTTCCTTTGGCTCGAGCATGTGGCATATACCAGAGATTTGACTGCCTTTTGTCGTGAGCAATATAACGATGTATGGAGTTATAGTTTTCATACCCCAAACATTTACATTTGGAGACTTTGCCCGACAGGGGCTGATGGACAAATGCTTTTCCTGACAGACTGACCGGGTACTTGATTTCATTGGCGGGTACACCGAGTTGGAGCTGATTATTCGCCTTTTGACTTTCTCATTTTATCGGTATACCCATTTTTGGAAATACGCGGTGATATGGTTTAACATTGCCGCTGAGGTCAAACTGTCGAGGTTGCAAAGGAATCTTGGATCTAAGAGAACAGACTTGGATATTCCACGCTAATCATATCAAGCGGGTCAGCGGGATATGAAAATCCTTGTAAATAGAGTAGGCCGCTGAAGATGTGTGTCTTTGTGGATCCATATGGAATTATGTCCTCCAACTGACTTGGGGTATCTGAACCCTGATGGTCGTGCAAAATCATCATACCTTTGTTGTCAGTCTCACACTTTAACGGTCATGATTTTATTTGTCAGGATACCTTACTGAAATAACTTGGCCACACATGTCCTTGATTCTTCGTATGACCATGATTGTGGCTAGTGCAATATTGTTGGCATTATTCCTTCTGCTTATTTTCTGACCTGTGTTCGCACATATATGTCATATACTCGGGGTTTGTAGCTGTATGGAGCTCATTTCTTCCTTAGGTATATCTGCTGGATCAGTGTCGTATCCCCTCTAAGTGACCGATCTG
Source organism: Triticum urartu (assembly GCF_003073215.2). NCBI lineage: Eukaryota > Viridiplantae > Streptophyta > Magnoliopsida > Poales > Poaceae > Triticum > Triticum urartu. Next base: position 424,364,512 of record NC_053028.1, read on the forward strand.
ACCCGGGATACATGTGTACCATATGTATAATAATCATATGCAACTGAATACCATATTATTGCGGCAGGCATATGTTTTGGCTGACTTGTTCCTCTGACAAAATTATTGCAAATTTTATCCTTGAGAGGTACTGCCATATACTTCCAACTCATCATATAATCTCTGAGGATGGTGCATAGTATGGTACTGACGTGGACTGGGTGGCTTACGAGGGAAGCCATCCAAGTAGCTTGCTGAGGAAGACTCTTAGATTTTGCCCAAGGCTTTTGTCTGGGTACCGTGCAGAAGAAATCTCGATAGCTTACACCCGAAGCTTGGTCGGATTATTATGCTGGAGAAACTTGAGTTCCGTACTTGAGAAGCTTCTCCTCGGGTTTTCTTGGTGAGAAAAATTCATTTCCGTCTGTCAGAAGCTTTTACCGAGGTATCTTGTTGAGAAAGACCGGGTACCGTGGGCTGGAAATTTTTCACATATCATGCTGAGGAAAACATTAAGGAGCCTTGCCTCATAAATTTCTTCCAATAGTGTGTGGAATAATGCTGGGTTTCTTATGTCCAAAACTTCATACTGATATGCAGACTGAAATCCATGCACACTTCCATAATATTTTGCGGCTGATTATTTGCATGAGAAAATTTGTTTGACTGTCTTCCTTGAACATATCACATCTCGATTTCCTCTTGGAGTATAACATATTTCAAGTACTATTTATGGCTGAGCCAAAACTTGCCTATGATCCATACCTTTGACCGGAAAAAATACCGTTGGTTTTGCATATGACTTGTCTCTCTGCTGGCTGGATCATTACTGTTGTAGAATTGATGCGGATAATCAATCCAAGACACAATTGGCATTGTGAGTAGATATTCCTTTATATCCCGCGGTTGACTGAGAAGGCCATGATGTTTAGCTGAGCTTCTTCCAAATATTTGAAATACTTATCACTTCTTCGAATCCGGTGTCAGTTGATGAGCAACTCTTTATAGGGGAAAATAATGTAACATCGGGGCCCAAAAAGAACGAAGCAAAAGAAAACTCAACTAAACAAAAACAGACAACAACAATCCATTCACACACAATCAATGTCGCATTTTACTGCTAGTCACACAATATGCATGCCTACTTAAGCACACAAATCTCGTGGGATCTCTGGTTCTACGATCTAGCATGATGTGACGGTGTGCACGAGGACGAATAAATGTGTGGAAGAATTGGTGTAAACAGCGCTACACCTAGTGCTAGCTTAGCCAGGTAGCAGCCTGGACTAGCTCGGAGGTGAGGATGCACTCGGTAATCATGTAGTGGGACACAAAGGTCGCAACCACATTATTATCAAGAGGACGGAAAAAGTTCCGTACTCGTCCAAGAAATAGGATAGCGGGGAAAAACTGAGGCTGCTGACATTGCCCTTTCTTGATCACTTCGATCATTAAGGGTTGCCAAAATGACAAGAAAAAGGACGATCCATGATAGAAGCATGTCTACCACCGAAACAAAAGATGGGGCTGAAGGAAATAATTCGGCGCGATACCCGAGCACCATTTTTGGAAACAGTGTTGCGATCACTTGGCATCACTCTGCTGGGACAGAAATGACACCAGACACCGAAGAATGAGCAAGAAAAGAAAACTGGAGAAATGCAAAGGCTGAGCTGTAGTGGATCTAGACCGATGCCATCTACACTCACCAGATTAAACCGCTAGTAACAAAATAATAAGGTTATATGCATGCTATGCAACAAACAAATGCAGCAACCAAATGCAATAAACAAGCCGGACTTTAAACTACCGATTTCTACTGGTTTCTACCGCCCGTGCTGACGAGGGCGTCCTACAGCCAGACCTGCTCTGATACCAAGCCTGTGGCACCCCGGCTCAGAGAAACCGGAACGCCCCGTATTCCGGCCCAGAGATCGAGGAGAAGTCTCTAGAATACGACACTTCTTGACATAGAACAAATCAGCTCTTATTACAAAAATAGTAATTACACAGGTCTGATGTTACAATGATTACATCAGCATGGCAACACTACTCCTGCGATACTACACTTGCTCTATGCTAGCAGCGGAAAACTTCTAGCAGCGGAATAACGACGGAGGTGGTGAACTCCACTCCACAGGGACTCTGGCTTAGACACGATCTACCTCGCATGAACGGACACCTCAACAAAAAATCAAGCAATCACGCCATCACCTGCAATCTGGCATGACACGCCAGGTCAGTACATTGAATGTACTTGCAAGCTTACAACAACCAAAAACATCAAGGCAAGACAACAACATAGGATTAAGCAGATTAATTAAATTAACAGCTACCATGAAACAACTACTAAGCATGGTATGAAACTGATACAATACTGATAAATAACCATCTCAGATCTCCATAACCATCTCTCTCTTGGCTAACCAGCCAAGCAATATGCCATCTCGATCACCTCGTGATCAAAACCAAACGGTGATCTTTCCGGCGAGCACTACCATGATCAACACTTGGTCTCCAACATCATTATCAAACTCCTGCCAAACTGTTACTGCTCACAATATATCAGCATATAAGTCACCTATAAGTCATTTCATCATGAGAGTGTTGATCGAACGGTGGGACCTAGTACGGATGCGACTATCGATAGATTAAATACACTCTGCAGAGGTAGCGCACTGTACCCACACCACAGAACCCATGGCCTCGCATTCCCATTCGGGTGGACCAACAGCGTTCCAACAAAACCGATCTACTGCCATGACACTCTCCCAGCCACTCCGACTCACTCCCCACTGGGCTAGTCCTGGGTGGCCCCGTGTCTACCAAAGACACCAACGGCCACCGTCGTGGCCAAAACAATAAACGGTCCCACACAGGGACAACCCGGGTACACAACAACAACGGGCACACAAGGTTATGTCTGCTTATCGGGCCAGGGCACGCACGCCCATAACCTTCCCTAGTTGGAGGCACCGGCGAGAGGCACGACAATAGATCGCATTAGGGCCTTCCCAAAAAAGGCAAATGTGGTTGCACTAGAGAAAGCCCGGTTTGGTGGCACCTGACCAACTTAATGACGGAATTTATCCCCAAAAATATAACTGTGGTAACTGATACTCCGATATCAACTATCAAACTATAATCCAAATCATATCAATATCCAACAAATAATTCAAGCATAATATCATCATCTTAAAAAACTCCAAGAGTAGCACAACACTACTGTCATGATGGATCCGAAAACAATAATCCTATTACTCTAATAACAAGAATAAATCTATTCGGCTAAGATCCACATGTAAACATCATTTTCGAAAATAATACTCCAAGCAACAGAACATCAACTAGCATCATGAAAATAATCATAGTAACCACTAATAATCCAAAGGCAGCATGATATCCAAAGTAATACTCCAAAATATATTAACAGATACCATCATGGAGATAACTATAATGCCAACCACTAGTACTCCAATGACAACATGATACTCATCAACTGCAAGCATAGTTCCTAGTAATCCAAACAATAGCATGACAACAACAAGATCAACCTAATACTCTGAGAAAATGCCATGCACAAAGTCATGTAGCTAAAGCAATATTTTAAACAAGTTCGAATAGATTTAACCATGTCACTACATTACAGTGATGCAAATGGAGGGTGTGGCTTGCCAGGGGTGGAACAAATCACCGGGACAAAGTGCGAGAGACTAGCGGAAAGGATCACCGGAAAATGTACTCTCTCGGAGGGGGATGAATAAGGGTAGGGGCAAAATGGTCATTTTCAGAATGTCAAAACATGGTGAAAGTGATACAAACAGAACGGGCTTGACGAAACGAATAAGTGGGATTTGGATTCACCTCATTTGGGTTTGTGGTTAAAAAGATTTAAGGGTTTTTCTGCCAGGGACCTATCTGTAATGAAATCATCACAAACAGGCCCTTGACTGGAAAAACAAAAGGCACCTTTCTCAGAAATACGCTTTCCAGAGAGGAAAGCACATTCTGGACCGAAGAAGGAGTGGAATACGCTTTTTGAAGTCGAAAACATACTTCCGGGAAGTACGCTTCCACTTATCCAGCGTGGCAGTGGGGGCCCGGGGCGCTGTGTGGCTTACGGGCGGGTCCCGCCTTATCCATCTCCCTCTCCTCCTAGCTCCTTATTCCTCCTCTCATCTCCCCCGACAAAAAATAGAGGAGCGACAGGGGAGTCCGCGGCCGGCGCTGGCCCCGCTGCTCCTGGCCACCTCCGGCCGAGGTGCGGGCACCGACGAGCACATGAAGGAACGCCGCACCCGTCCTGGAGCAGCATGGACACCGGGGAGGGGCAAGGTGACCGCGAGGAGATGAAGCAGGCGCGATTGCAGTTCGGTGATGAGGGAAAAACATGGCTCCGACGGCGCTCCGGCGAGGGTGAGGGGGTGGGGCGATGCGCCGAACTCTGGGGAGGACTCTGGTGGCGGCTACAGAGGGAGGGGAGGTCGGGGCTGCTCAAATTTGAGCAGAACACTGCGGCGACTATGGCGGCAGAGAGAGCTGGGGAGGGGCTCTGGAGCTCGAGGGAGAGGCCGGGGAGGGTGCTGGAGATGAGGCAAAGGCGATGGAGTGCTCGGGAGAGGCTCGGGGGGCCTTATATAGGCAGGAGAGAGAAGTGCCGAGCTGGCACTGCCACGGACGCATGTCCGGCGCCGAGGACGTGTGACCACGCTCGCGAGCTCGGGGAAGGCGACGGGGAAGGGAACGGACGAGGGGCAGGGCTCACGGAGACGAGGCCGAGCTCGTGGACAAGAGGAGAAGAGGCCGAACGCCATAAATGCCCGTTTGGCACTGTGCGCTCGTGGACGCACGACAGCTTGCGTCGGTGAGGAAGCGGACGGAGGGGGAGAGGGGTCCAGGTGATTGGCAATGACGTGGGCCAGCTGCTGGACACGCTCACGCGCGCGAAACCGACGAGAGGAAAAGGGGCCGAAGCACAAACAGCCACTGGAACGCGGCCACTGCACATAGAGCGCGTGCATAGGAATGCCATTAACGTGGTCACCGCGTGCACTGCCACGTAGCGGGGGAGTGGGGCTTGACCATGTTGTCCAGTGGGTAGTTCATCCAGGGTAGGTCAACTACGGTGGTAGTTTGGTTAAAAGTGATCTGGTTAAACGGTGAGAACCCTCTCAAGTTTACTGCAGTAAACTTGGGTGAGCACTAGTGATCAACAGGAAGGGTTTTGGATCCAATGGAGTTGTCTGCGAGGTTGAGGTAAAGAGAAACTTTCATCCTGGTAACTTGGAGAAGAATTGGATCAAGATAAATCATAGTTGCTTTGCAACTGACCAAAATGGTCTAGTAATGAGATTTGGATGATGCACTCAAATGGTGTGGCCACTTGAGCTCAAGTTTGACAAGGCTTCATGATTTGATCATATAAAGATGCTGTATAAGGTTCATACCAATTGGATTCACCAAAATGGTACTTGCTTCACAAACATCCTTGCTGACCAGAAACTTGAAAAAATTCTAGAGGAAAAATGGCTTGATAAAACATGCCCAAAATGGGTTGAGGTAGGTTATATGAATAATAGAAGGCCTAGAAAAATTGGCAGCCATAATGGAGCAAGATAAAATATGCTTGCTTCACAAACTAAATTTTTTGGCAGAATCGAAGAATTGAAAGTGAGCTCACGTGGAGGCATTACATGAGCTCTACTTTGGTGGAGGGTTATGATATGATGATATGAGGGACCATGCAAAATGGAAACTCATTTTGATATGCCTAGCTTGTACTTCCTTCACAACTACTTCCCTTTGACAGGAACTTTGGAAAATCATAATTAAATAATTACTAGGCAAATGAGGTTTCACTTTCGTATGTGGCAATGATATGGGCAGGAAAAGGTGTCCAAGGAGTTTGAGGTTGATTGGGAAAAGGAAAATAGCACTTGCTTCACATTCTGCCATTCAGGACAGAATAGGAAATGCATTAATTGAGCATGATGAGGAACATGGCAAATGAAATATTTTGCCATATTTGAGAAAATATGACCCAAACAATTTATGCGAATTATTTGGGATTTGGGGAGTGACAGAAATATAGGTTGCTTCACAACCTAGGGCAGACAGGGTTATCCCTTTAATAGAAAAAGAAATATTCCTGAGAAAAAGATTTTAGGGTTTGGTCAAGGAGTGAAGTGACATGATATGGGCAAGGTTTTGCGAATGATGAGCCACTTGGGAGGGAAAAGAGGATGATTTCCCAGGTGGCAAGGCCACAGAATCACTCCAAAAAAACATAGCAAAAACCAATAAATCAAAAAGAAAAAGAAAAGGGCCAAAATCCAGGTTGTTACAGGGGTGTCTTCATCTGGCTGTGTAAACTTGTTCCATGAGTCCGCCATCCTAAAGAGTAGAAAATGGAGAGGAGTCAGAAATGAGTAGAGAAGAGTGATCTATGGCTCATCTTAGTGGTCGTGTCCTACATTCAGCGTGTGCTCTGATACCATCTTGTAGCGACCCGACCTCAGACGAACAAGTCTCTGTGCTTCAGTGTCATCCCTGGATCGGTAATGCTGACACACACAGTACTCGAAGGATTTATAACAGAGTAGCAATCACACACTTATTACATTGAATGTCTCAAAAGAGAACTTATTACAATAAGTATGGCTTAAGGCCATCTAAATACGATAACAACAGAAGACTTGGAAGATAAAGTGTCAGGACCCCGATCCTAAGTCACACCGATCTAGCATGTAACACATCATATCACTTTGCGGCCTCACGCACGGTATTCCCGCGGGTGCCACCTTACCTGGCCCGGGACCGTTTGCGCCTTTTGGCTCACGTATATGATAGTGTCACTAGCATCCATATGACAAAGAACCCGGGCTGACATGACTAGTCGTAAACCCAAAGTGGCGCTAACTTACAGGGATAGGCATACATGACCCAGCAATGAACGTGTCGGTCATCAGCGAGTGAATTCGGGCTGTAGCAACTGGGCTAGCAAGACTCCTAGAATCCGGGCTGTAGGAGGCTAACAGGACTCCAAAGGACACCGCGTGATATTTCCCCGAAGGGACAGACACAGGATGGAAGAAGGACACATGCCGGCCAGTCTATGTGTTCCGGAGCAGTAGCAACTGGGCTAACAGGACTCCGGTAAACCGGGCTGTAGCAGACTACCATGGCTCAGTGGAAGCACTGGACTACATTTCCCCATAAGAGAGGCTACCAAGGATAGACAACTAGGTTTTCGGATCCCACACATACCAAGCATTTCAATCATACACACAATATGCCCGATATGTGTAAATACAACGTGGCATCACAACATGACTCTACAACTCAAGTATTTATTCAATAGGCTCCGAGGAGCGAGATACTACAAACATGGGTCTCATGACCCAACATTCAGAGCATACAAGTCAAAGCACATGCGGAAGCTTAACATGTCTGAGTACAGACATCTACAAATGAAAAAGGCTGAGAAGCCTGACTATCTACCAGATCCTGCCAAGGGCACAAGATCGTTGCTGAGGTATCAAGCTAAACGTCAAAGTCGACGCGGAACTACTAGCGAGACTGAAGTCTCTCGGCAAAAACATAAATTAAGCAAATGTGAGTACAAATGTACTCAGCAAGACTTACATCAGAACTAGATACATATGCATTGGTATCAACAAAGGGGGTGCTGGAGTTTAACTGCAGCAAGCCAGCTTTGACTCAGTGGCTAACCTGAACTATGGCTGCAAGTAACTCTTTTGAGGTGGCGCACACGAGTCCACATATTCACCAATCAATACACCACTATGGATCCGCTCCCGTCTCCTTACGAGAACGCCATCCATAGCACTCATGCTTATCTTGCGTATTTTAGAGTATCCACTTTCACTTGTCTATGAACTGTTATAGGCAACCTAGAAGTCCGTTAACGCGGACGCGGCTATTCGAATAGATCATTTATAACCCTGCAGGGGTGTACTTATTCACATATGTTTCCACCACTTAGTGTCTGCACACGACATGTGCTTGGCAGAGTTCAAGCGAAAGCCGACGTGGGTGTAGACCATGACATGACTAACCACACAAGTCTCTAGTCCATGTTTGCCTATTCGGGTTCCATCCGCGAGGAGATCTGGCCGGGGTTTCGCTCACAGCCCCAAACGATGTGTGCAGGGTTCCCGAGTCACCAAACGGGCGCCCGGTACACCATGCCATGGTGTATCTACCGCATCATAGCCCATCCCTAGGGTCAGCGCTACGCACGGCCTCCAACACATATCCCACAAACACCAGAAACTAGTTGCAACTCCTGGACAAAGGACAGGGGCAGTTAATAAGTGGAGCAGGGTCATATTTCAGGGTGCAACGTGTGGTAGTAGCTGTTCACGGATCACAAACACATAACTCAGTTCCTGAGGACGGTTTCAATGACACAACCCACCATGTACTCCTACATGGCCTCTCACTGCTACCTTTACCAAATTGTGTTCACACACTTAGCTCACACACAGTAGGACATGTTCATCACCATTCCAATTCACCCCCGATGAATCATACCTGAGTCAACTCTAAGAAGTAGCAGGCATGACAAACAAGCATGAATGAGTAGGCACATCAGGGCTCAAACAACTCCTACTCATGCTAGTGGGTTTCATCTATTTACTGTGGCAATGACAAGTCTTGCAGAGGAAAAGGGGTTCAACTACCGCAACATGTAACAGTTGAAGCGTTGTTGTCCTAATGCAGTAAAAGAGAGCAGAAGCAAGAGAGTGGGATTGTATCGAAATTAAGAAGGGGGGTTTGCTTGCCTGGCACTTCTCAAGATAGTATAGCTCTTCATCGGTGTCATCAAACTCATCGCCGGAACTACGTCCACTGAGAGGGGACAAATACCGGCAAACAGAGAAAGAACACAATCAATGCAATGCAACAATATGATGCATGATCATGACATGGCAATATCTTTTTGATTGAGCTAATGCAACTAGCAACACAATTAAATGAAGTTGGTTTGAACCAAAGGTTCAAATTCAAACTCCACATGTGGTTATTTAAATGCCATTTATTTGATTTGTCCTAGACAGTAGCCATAACTTGTTCTAACATGCATGAAAATGGTACAAATGGATAGATTGGATTTTTCTGATAATTTTACATATATAAATTATTTCATTTGGAGTTACAGTTTAATTTCTATGATTTTTAGAAGTTTAAAACATTTTCTAAAATTTATAAATCATTTCTGATTTATTTTAAAATCCCAGAAAATGTTTACCGCGTTAGCATTAAGTAATGCTGACCTCAGAAGGTCAACAGGTGCCGTCTAGGTCAAACCTGACCAGTGGGGCCCACTGGTCAGTGACCCAGTGTCATTTGTGTCGCTGACAGGTGGGCCCAGTCAATGGCCACGTTAGTACGGTCAAAACTGACGCGTGGGGCCACTGTGGTTAGTTAATCCTAAGAAGGAACTAAACCAAGTTTAATTAGGCAGCGGGGCCCGGCTGTCAGAGTCACTAGGTGTTAACTAACTATGTCATTAGCCCTAACTAATCTACCACGTCACCGGATTAACTCCGGCTATAACCGGAGCACGGCGGCGATGCCCGTCCGGCCAACTCCGGCGTCGACTGGACGCGAGGCTGAGCGCGTTTGAAATCCTGTGATGCGGCGCATATAACGGTGGCCACAGTGTGTACTGGGAGGGCATGCAATGGCGGCGGCGATGAGCTGGGTGACGGCCGGAGCTCGGGCGTCGGTCGTTTTTCTGCTGCAGTGTGCTAGCGGGCGAACGGAGGCACTAGCGAGGCGCTACGAGGTGCGGTGAGTGCGTTATGCACCAGAGCATGACCAAAAGGTCACGGTAGTGACGTCGGCGAGGAGCTCGTGCGGCGGAGCGTCTCAGCTCTGGTAGAGGACGCGACTAGAGGTCGAAATCGAGCATGTAATTAGGGGGAAACGAAGCAGGGGCTCACATGGAGTCGGTAGGGAGGCTCAGCAAGCTCAGGGAGGTCCGAACGGTGGCACAACGACGATGGCGATCCGTCGGCCGTACGCGGAGAAGATGGTCGATGGCGTCGCTGCGGTTCATCCGAGTTCATGTACTTCGACTTGGAGGAGCATCGGGTCGTCTCGGAGCTCGTGGGCATGTAGGAGGGGTGAGGAAGGGCCGGTGGCCACGGTGAACGACGACGGTGGCGACGGGCGAGTTCGGGCCTGCTTGGGAGAGGTGCTAGAGGCCGAGGGAGATAGCAGAGAGTGAGGGGAGAGGCAGAGGGGTCTGCGGGGCGTCTCCAGACGCGCCGGGTGCACCTCGGTGGCAAGCAGGAGGTGGCTAGGGGCGGCGCGCGGGTGACAGGCAGCAGCCTACCTGCTCTGGAGAAAGGTTGGTGATGACTGGAACTGTGGGCTAGTGGGCCGCACTGTGCTGGGCCAGCTGGGGTGCCAAATGGGGTGCAACTAAGTTAGGTAGGTTTGCTGTCCTTTTCTTTTTATTTCTGTTTTCTAATTATTCTGTAATTTTAGGGCTTTAATTAAAATACTAAAACTAACTCAAAAATCATGAAACTGTCAAGCCCACTGTTTGGAATATTTCCAACAGTAAACATTTTAGTTCATGATTATTTGGACATTTAAAATATTATATAGCATTTAAATGCCCAAATGCAAATAGAGTATGATTAAATTCACTGACCCTATGATGTCCTAGAAATATGTGCACCATTTTTGTCAGAGGATCCAGACCAAGGCAAAGATGATGAACATTTTAGAAGGGCATTTCAGGTTCATTGAAAAAGTATTTTAGTAACCTTAGTTGGATTAAGTGGTGCTGGGGGTTTCTGCTATCCCCATTTCAATGTTTCTGAGGAATTTAAATGTGATGTAGTCACTCTAATGCATGCACTAACTAGGGTTGTGACAAGTCACCCCCACTAAACAAGAATCTCATCCCGAGATTCAAGATGTGAGGTAGGAAGACAGAGAGGACACAAGCTAACACGATCTTCATGATCCAACTTGCACTTCATAGGAACGTCGATTCGATCACCAACTTTGTCTCGATGTCTTGCTCTGGGAACTCCAACCAACATGACAATGAGAGGAAAGGGAAAACTCTAGAAGGATCGATCTTCTTGAAGATCGAACAACTCAGGATCAACTCACGGAGTGAGACATTGAAACATCTCTCGAGCTGAGACACGAAGTATACAATCAGAGGGATGGAGTGAAACAGATGATGAAGGTTCACTAGGTAGGCAACAATTCCACACTTAAGAAGGTGGTGAACGGTTGTCAACGTAGCGAGGAGTTGAGTTTCCATGATACCATAATGAGACATCTTGGAGGAGGTGACTCGTAGAATTATTCACTTAAATGGAAAAAAGAATTACTTTAGATATCTATATCATTGAAACTCTTTATACCAGCCTAAGGCAAATCACAATCGATCGTTTGGCGGAGTTCAAAGGAATGGCATATCCGGATTCGAATGGATGATGTGGACTACCTTGCTGAAGACAACGCAATGTATGAATTTTGCTTATTATCGGAAATGGATGGGACCCATGGTAAGTCCACTTTTGAAAATGATCTTGGACAACAACTGCTGAGAAGGCAGCCCATGGGAAATTGGCACAATGGCGGTGTAAGCTGGGAACAAAATGCAAATGTCGAAAATGTTCCAACCATCATATCTGCCTGAGATTCAGATCTGGTTGGTGTCAGGATATTCCAGACTCATCAAGTCTAGAAATAAAAAGGAAAGTTTCCAACACAAATCGATGAGATGGCGTTGCAAGATTCTCGGGGAATGAACTAAGATAGCAAGCTCCAAACCATGAGCCAGTTCTGCTACACACATGTGAACACGCTGTCCCAGACAAGCATGACCACGTAGTAGTCTTACAACAAAACACTACCTAGTTGTGGCTGGGAACCATCATCGATGATATCAGAGTCTTGTGCATGATCTAGAATTAACAAAACAAATTCCTTTTCCTTGAGCAAATCAATCAGTGGCTTGGGGCACTAGGGAATACATATGGAATGAAGGTTGCAAGTCTCCAAACCACATAATACTTCGCACATATTCATTACTGACTTGGGATGATTCTAGACGAAGCAAGACTAACTTTCTCGAATTCACGGCGGCAACTTTCACCAAATGCACGTGAATCAGAGGTAGTCACTTCTTTCATCCAAACATATGCTTCATGAATGAAACACGAAGAAATGCTTACCCAAGTTTCCAACACTAGCTTGATGTCCGACAAAATCATGGAGAAGATAAGGATGTTGTCGATGGGCTCAACAACAATTTATCGAGAGTTCCATAAGATGGAATTCCACGACTATGTGAACAAGGTGATAGCATTTGTCAGACCAAAATATGTAAGGTGTATGCTCGAGGGATCAACCACGAGTAAGACAACATTACGAACATCGTTGGTTCTGAGTTGATTTGACAATAGCCCACACTCAAATCAAAGTTTTGATAAGACAATAGGTCCAACAACTGATCACAGGGACCAATCAATGAAGATATCATCTTTCTTCAACACACCCAACTATATCCCTTAAAATGAACTAAGCTGGGCAAGCTTTTATCTTCCAGCTCTCTAAGTTGCTGTTTGGCTTAACCAACTAGCTCAGAGGTATCCAACACAGATTCTTGGAGAATGAGTGGTTTGTTGGAAAACCAACTTGATCACGAACTCAACATATCGGTCAGGTGACAACCTGGAAATACTTCCGAGAAGATATTCGGGAAATCATGAACCACCGATATGTTACCAAGATCGAGAACAATCTTGCTTTTCAGGGCAAGACGATATGATTGAAAGAGCAAGGAATTAACATAATCCAAACTCATTGATCGAAGAGTGCACCAGGAAAAAGGACTAGGTAGCATGATCAATCTTAGAGTGATGATTCAATAACCAACACGCTAAGAATGAGAATATTGTCCATTTACTACCAAGCAACGAGTTGCTTGGAGTATTGATTTCACACATCACAATTCACTTGCCAGCATTCCGGTTACAACAATATGAGGACCGAGGAATGAATGATGATGGTGAGAAGTATCACTGCATCACGAATTCATAAGAGATGCTGCAATTCCTATGATATTCTTGACATAAATAGGGTAATACTCCAAGGTAGAACAGAACAAAAGCTGGTCTGGCATTTGATCTACGGAATACAACTACTTTGATCCAATCCTAGAAATGGATAAGGTATAGGAGTTTGTTTCTCCTAGTCATTCTGGAATAGAACGGACCGACGGACCATAAAAATAATAGGCATCGATGAACACGAATGCACAACTACTCCTGACTATCAATTGATAGATGGAGGTCATAATACAACTAAAGAGGGACAACTCAAAGGAACATATAACTTTCTGAGTTGTGGATGCATAGATTAGTATGTTGAACCAAGTTCAACAGGTTTCTTCCGGATAATCCATGCAAAAAGGTAGGACTGGCAGATTCACAATGCAGAATGGAGAAATCATCAAGAGCACTCTGGTTGTGATCTTTTGGTTCAAAGAACTTCTGCCATAATGGTTCATGGTATTGGAAGAACGATATACCACAGACCTCGAGGACTATCGCAAAGGTTACTAATATCCTAAAGGAACTAGCAAACACTATCAACATGAAGTAAGTAGGGTGAATATCGGGTTCAAGAACCCACGAATAGAATGCCTACTAATTAACTAAGTGGCATCACGGGATGCTTTCGAGAATGATGGCCAGAATCATCACAATGGGGATACAAAGCATTGCTAGATTACTAGGTGACTCCCTAAGACACCTAGGGTCATAATAATAGCTCCAACATATATGTCGAGGCAATAAAGTACCTCAACTCACCGATTAGTGTGGTTGAACTAGCCCAAAGGGACATCAGGAACGGAAAGAAGGGATTTGCAAATGCATCAGACTACGTAGAAACCTGGGATGACTCGGACAACATAACGGCTGTAAATGCTCGAAGATTTGAGGCATCCAACTAAAATGGTGGCATAACCACTTAACATCACAATATCAAGGTTCTAAGCTCGATTGTAAACACACGGAAGTAGTAGGAACTGACCTGAGGCCTGGAACCAAAAATCCTAAGATTCTATGGATTAGTAACACGTGAACCTAATAGAGAGATGAGATCCTAGTCCTTAACCCACGTAGGAAAGAAGAGGATGACTCAGATCAGAAGGGCATAAGGTATAAAAGAGTAAAAAGAGCCTTACGTTCCCTTCCTCAATAAATTCCCTTACATAACTAAAGAATTTCTAGACTCAACTTCGACCAGTTTGGCTTGGTAATCCTATAGGCAGTCAGGCTTTGATACCAAAGCTGTCAGGACCCCGATCCTAAGTCACACCGATCTAGCGTGTAACACATCATATCACTTTGCGGCCTCACGCACGGTATTCCCACGGGTGCCACCTTACCTGGCACGGGACCGTTTGCGCCTTTTGGCTCATGTATATGATAGTGTCGCTAGCATCCATATGACAAAGAACCCGGGCTGACATGACTAGTCGTAAACCCAAAGTGGCACTAACTTACAAGGACATGTTGGGGAACGTAGTAATTTCAAAAAATTTCCTACACACACACAAGATCATGGTGATGCATAGCAACAAGAGGGGAGAGTGTGATCTACGTACCCTTGTAGACCGACAGCGGAAGCGTTAGCACAACACAGTTGATGTAGTCGTACGTCTTCACGGCCCGACCGATCAAGCACCGAAACTACGGCACCTCCGAGTTCTAGCACACGTTCATCTCGATGACGATCCCCGGACTCCGATCCAGTAAAGTGTCGGGAAGAGTTCTGTCAGCACGACGGCGTGGTGATGATCTTGATGTAGTACCGTCGCAGGGCTTCGCCTAAGCACCGCTACAATATTATTGAGGATTATGGTGGAAGGGGGCACCGCACACGGCTAAGAATATGATCACGTGGATCAACTTGTGTCTAGAGGTGCCCCCCTGCTCCCGTATATAAAGGAGCAAGGGAGGAGGTGGCCGGCCCTAGGAGGGGGCGCGCCAAGTGTGGAGTCCTACTAGGACTCCCTAGTCCTAGTAGGATTCCACCTCCCATATGGAATAGGAAAAGGAGAAGGGAAAAGGAGAAGGAAGGAAGGGGACGCCCCCTTCCCTAGTCCAATTCGGACCAGACCAAGAGGAGGGGTGCAGCCACCCTTGAGGCCCTTTTTCTTCTTTCCCGTATGGCCCAATAAGGCCCAATACATATTCCCGTAACTCTCCGGTACTCCGAAAAATACCCGAATCACTCGGAACCTTTCCGATGTCCGAATATAGTCGTACAATATATCGATCTTTACATCTCGACCATTTTGAGACTCCTCGTCATGTCCCCGATCTCATCCGGGACTCCGAACTCCTTTGGTACATCAAAACTCATAAACTCATAATATAACTGTCATTGAAACCTTAAGCGTGCGGACCCTACGGGTTCGAGAACAATGTAGACATGACCGAGACACGTCTCCAGTCAATAACCAATAGCGGAACCTGGATGCTCATATTGGCTCCCACATATTCTACGAAGATCTTTATCGGTCAGACCGCATAACAACATACATTGTTCCCTTTGTCATCGGTATGTTACTTGCCCGAGATTCGATCGTCGGTATCTTAATACCTAGTTCAATCTCGTTACCGGCAAGTCTCTTTACTCGTTCTGTAATACATCATCTCACAACTAACTCATTAGTTGCAATGCTTGCAAGGCTTATGTGATGTGCATTACCGAGAGGGGGCCCAGAGATACCTCTCCGACAATCGGAGTGACAAATCCTAATCTTGAAATACGCCAACCCAACATGTACCTTTGGAGACACCTGTAGAGCTCCTTTATAATCACCCAGTTACGTTGTGACGTTTGGTAGCACACAAAGTGTTCCTCCAGCAGACGGGAGTTGCATAATCTCATACTCACAGGAACATGTATAAGTCATGAAGAAAACAATAGCAACATACTAAACGATCGGGTGCTAAGCTAATGGAATGGGTCATGTGAATCACATCATTCTCCTAATGATGTGATCCCGTTAATCAAATAACAACTCTTTTGTTTATGGTTAGGAAACATAACCATCTTTGATTAACGAGCTAGTCAAGTAGAGGCATACTAGTGACACTCTGTTTGTCTATGTATTCACACATGTATTATGTTTCCGGTTGATACAATTCTAGCATGAATAATAAACATTTATCATGATATAAGGAAATAAATAATAACTTTATTATTGCCTGTAGGGTATATTTCCTTCAGTCTCCCACTTGCACTAGAGTCAATAATCTAGTTCACATCGCCATGTGATTCAACACTAAGAGTTCACATGACCATGTAATTAACACCCATAGTTCACATCATCATGTGACCTATACCCAAAGGGTTTACTAGAGTCAATAATCTAGTTCACATCATTTATGTGATTAACACCCAAAGAGTACTAAGGTGTGATCATGTTTTGCTTGTGAGATAATTTTAGTCAACGGGTCTGTCACATACAGATCCGTAAGTATTTTGCGAATTCTATGTCTACAATGCTCTGCACGGAGCTACTCTAGCTAACTTCTCCCACTTTCAATATGTATCTAGATCGAGACTTAGAGTTATCCAGATCTGTGTCAAAACTTGCATCGACGTAACTTTTTACGACGAACCTTTTGTCACCTCCATAATCGAGAAATATTTCCTTATTCCACTAAGGATAATTTTGACCAATGTCCAGTGATCTACTCTTAGATCACTATTGTACTCCCTTGCTTAACATAGTGTAGGGTATACAATAGATCTGGTACACATCATGGCATACTTTATAGAACCTATGGCTGAGGCATAGGGAATGACTTTCATTCTCTTTCTATCTTCTGCCGTGGTCGGGCTTTGAGTCTTACTCAATTTCATACCTTGTAACGCAGCCAAGAACTCTTTCTTTGACTGTTCCATTTTTGAACTACTTCAAAATATTGTCAAGGTATGTACTCATTGAAAAAACTTATCAAGCATCTTGATCTATCTCTATAGATTTTGATGCTTAATATGTAAGCAGCTTCACCGAGGTCTTTCTTTGAAAAACTTCTTTAAAAACACTCCTTTATGCTTTGCAGAATAATTCTACATTATTTCCGATCAACAATATGTCATTCACATATACTTATCAGAAATGCTGTAGTGCTCCCACTCACTTTCTTGTAAATACAGGCTTCACCGCAAGTCTGTATAAAACTATATGCTTTGATCATACTTTCAAAGCGTTTATTCCAACTCCTAGAGGCTTGCACCAGTCCATAAATGGATCGCTGGAGCTTGCACACTTTGTTAGCTCCTCTTGGATTGACAAAACCTTCCGACTGCATCATATACAACTCTTCTTCCAGAAATCCATTCAGGAATGAAGTTTTGACATCCATTTGCTGGATTTCATAAAATGCGGCAATTGCTAACATGATTTGGACAGACTTAAGCATAGATACGAGTGAGAAACTCTCATCATAGTCAACACCTTGAACTTGTCGAAAAGATTTCTACGACAATTCTAGCTTTGTAGATAGTAACACTACTATCAGCGTCCGTCTTCCTCTTGAAGATCCATTTAATCTCAATGGCTCGCCGATCATTGGGCAAGTTAATCAAAGTCCATACTTTGTTCTCATACATGGATCTCATCTCAGATTTCATGGCCTCAAGCCATTTCGCGGAATCTAGGCTCATCATCGCTTCCTCATAGTTCGCAAGTTCGTCATGGTCTAGTAACATGACTTCTAGAATAGGATTACCGTACCACTTTGGTGCGGATCTCACTCTGGTTTACCTACGAGATTCGGTATTAACTTGATCTGAAGTTACATGATCATCATCATTAGTATTCCTCACTAATTGGTGTAGTAGTCACAGGAACAGATTTCTTGTGATGAACTACTTTTCAATAAGGGAGAAGGTACAATTACCTTATCAAGTTCTACTTTCCTCCCACTCACTTCTTTCAAGAGAAACTCCTTCTCTAGAAAGGATCCATTCTTAGCAACGAATGTCTTGCCTTCGGATCTGTGATAGAAGGTGTACCCAATAGTCTCCTTTGGGTATGCTATGAAGACATATTTCTCCGATTTGGGTTTGAGCTTATCAGGATGAAACTTTTTCATATAAGCATCACAATCCCAAACTTTAAGAAATGACAACTTTGGTTTCTTGCCAAACCACAGTTCAGATTGTGTCGTCTCAACGGACTTAGATGGTGCCCTTTTAAATGCGAATGCAGCTGTCTTTAATGCATAACCCCAAAACGATAGTGGTATATCGGTAAGAGACATCATAGATCGCACCATATCTAATAAAGTACGGTTATGATGTTCGGACACACCATTATGCTGTGGTGTTCCAGGTGGCGTGAGTAGTGAAACTATTTCACATTGTTTTAACTAAAGGCCAGACTCGTAACTCAAATATTTTACCTCTGCGATCATATCGTAGAAACTTTTATTTTCTTGTTACGATGATTCTCCACTTCACTCTGAAATTCTTTGAACTTTTCAAATATTTCAGACTTGTGTTTCATTAAGTAGATATACCCATATCTGCTCAAATCATCTGTGAAGGTCAGAAAATAATGATACCCGCCACGACCCTTAACACTCATCGGATCTCATACATCAGTATGTATTATTTCCAATAAGTCAGTTGCTCGCTCCATAGTTCCGGAGAACGGCGTTTTAGTCATCTTGCCCATGAGGCATGGTTCGCAAGCATCAACTGATTCATAATCAAGTGATTCCAAAAACCCATTAGCATGGAGTTTCTTCATGCGCTTTACACCAATATGACCTAAACGGCAGTGCCACAAATAAGTTCCACTATCATTATTAACTTTGCATCTTTTGGTTTCAATATTATGATTATGTGTATAACTACGATCGAGATCCAACAAACTATTTTCATTGGGTGTGTAACCATATAAGGTTTTATTCATGTAAACAGAACAACAATTTATTCTCTTACTTAAATGAATAACCGTATTACAATAAACATGATCAAATCATATTCATGCTCAACGCAAACACCAAATAACACTTATTCAGGTTCAACACTAATCCCGAAAGTATAGGGAGTGTGCGATGATGATCATATCAATCTTGGAACCACTTCCAACACACATCGTCACTTCACCCTTAACTAGTCTCTGTTTATTCTGCAACTCCCGTTTCGAGTTACTAATCTTAGCTACTGAACTAGTATCAAATACTGAGGGCTTGCTATAAACACTAGTAAAGTACACATCAATAACATGTATATCAAATATACTTATGTTCACTTTGCCATCCTTCTTATCTGCCAATCACTTGGGGTAGTTCCGCTTCCAGTGACCAGTCCCTTTGCAGTAGAAACACTTAGTCTCAGGCTTAGGACCAGACTTGGGCTTCTTCACTTGAGCAGCAACTTGCTTGCTGTTCTTCTTGAAGTTCCCCTTCTTCCCTCTGCCCTTTTCTTGAAACTAGTGGTCTTGTCTACCATCAACACTTGATGTTTTTCTCGATTTCTACCTTCGTCAATTTCCGCATTACGAAGAGCTTGGGAATCGTTTCCGTTATCCCTTGCATATCATAGTTCATCACGAAGTTCTACTAACTTGGTGATGGTGACTAGAGAATTCTGTCAATCACTATCTTATCTGGAAGATTAACTCCCACTTGATTCAAGCGATTGTAGTATTCAGACAATCTGAGCACATGCTCACTAGTTGAGCGATTCTCCTCCATCTTTTAGCTATAGAACTTGTTGGAGACTTCATATCTCTCAACTCGGGTATTTGCTTGAAATATTAACTTCAACTCCTGGAACATCTCATATGGTCCATGACGTTCAAAACGTCTTTGAAGTCCCGATTCTAAGCCATTAAGCATGGTGCACTAAACTATCAAGTAGTCATCATATTGAGCTAGCTAAACGTTCATAACGTCTGCATCTGCTCCTGCAATAGGTCCGTCACCTAGCGGTGCATCAAGGACATAATTCTTCTGTGCAGCAATGAGGATAAATCTCAGATCACGGATCCAATCCACATCATTGCTACTAACATCTTTCAACACAATTTTCTCTAGGAACATACCAAAATAAACACAAGGAGGCAACAACGCGAGCTATTCTATCTACAATTAAACATAAACAAGCAAGATACTATCAGGTACTAAGTTCATGATAAATTAAAGTTCAATTAATCATATTACTTAAGAACTCCCACTTAGATAGACATCCCTCTAATCCTCTAAGTGATTACGTGATCCAAATCAACTAAACCATGTCCGATCATCACGTGAGATGGAGTAGTTTCATTGGTGAACATCGCTATGTTGATCATATCTGCTATATGATTCATGCTTGACCTTTCGATCTCCGTGTTCCGAGGCCATATCTGTATATGCTTGGCTCGTCAAGTATAACCTGAGTATTCCGTGTGTGCAACTGTTTTGCACCCGTTGTATTTGAACGTAGAGCCTATCACACCCGATCATCACGTGGTGTCTCAGCATGAAGAACTTTCGCAACGGTGCATACTCAGGGAGAACACTTCTTGATAATTAGTGAGAGATCATCTTATAATACTACCGTCAATCAAAGCAAGATAAGATGCATAAAAGATAAACATCACATGCAATCAATATAAGTGATATGATATGGCCATCATCATCTTGTGCTTGTGATCTCCATCTTCGAAGCACCGTCGTGATCACCATCGTCACCAGCGCGACACCTTGATCTCCATCGTAGCATCGTTGTCGTCTCGCCAATCTTATGCTTCCACGACTATCGCTACCGCTTAGTGATAAAGTAAAGCATTACAGCGCGATTGCATTGCATACAATAAAGCGACAACCATATGGCTCCTGCCAGTTGCCGATAACTCGGTTACAAAACATGATCATCTCATACAATAAAATTTAGCATCATGTCTTGACCATATCACATCACAACATGCCCTGGAAAAACAAGTTAGACGTCCTCTACTTTGTTGTTGCAAGTTTTACGTGGCTGCTACGGGCTTAAGCAAGAACCAATCTTACCTACGCATCAAAACCACAACGATAGTTTGTCAAGTTGGTGCTGTTTTAACCTTCGCAAGGACCGGGCGTAGCCAGACTCGGTTCAACTAAAGTTGGAGAAACTGTCACCCGCTAGCCACCTTTGTGCAAAGCACGTCGGGAGAACCGGTCTCGCGTAAGCGTACGCGTAATGTCGGTCCGGGCCGCTTCGTCAAACAATACCGCCGAACCAAAGTATGACATGCTGGTAAGCAGTATGACTTATATCGCCCACAACTCACTTGTGTTCTACTCGTGCATATAACATCAACACATAAAACCAGGCTCGGATGCCACTGTTGGGGAACGTAGTAATTTCAAAAAATTTCCTACGCACACGCAAGATCATGGTGATGCATAGCAACGAGAGGGAAGAGTGTGATCTATGTACCCTTGTAGACCGACAACGGAAGCGTTAGCACAACGCAGTTGATGTAGTCGTACGTCTTCACGGCCCGACCGATCAAGCACCGAAACTACGGCACCTCCGAGTTCTAGCACACGTTCAGCTCGATGACGATCCCCGGACTCCGATCCAGCAAAGTGTCGGGGAAGAGTTCCGTCAGCACGACGGCGTGGTGACGATCTTGATGTACTACCGTCGCAGGGCTTCGCCTAAGCACCGCTACACTATTATCGAGGATTATGGTGGAAGGGGTTACCGCACACGGCTAAGATTATGATCACGTGGATCAACTTGTGTCTAGAGGTGCCCCCTGCCCCCGTATATAAAGGAGCAAGGGAGGAGGAGGCCGGCCCTAGGAGGGGGCGCGCCATGTGTGGAGTCCTACTAGGACTCCCTAGTCCTAGTAGGATTCCACCTCCCATATGGAATAGGAAAAGGAGAAGGGAAAAGGAGAAGGAAGGAAGGGGGCGCCCCCTTCCCTAGTCCAATTCGGACCAGACCAAGGGGAGGGGTGCGGCCACCCTTGAGGCCCTTTTTCTTCTTTCCCGTATGGCCCAATAAGGCCCAATACGTATTCCCGTAACTCTCCGGTACTCCGAAAAATACCCGAATCACTCGGAACCTTTCCGATGTCCGAATATAGTCGTCCAATATATCGATCTTTACATCTCGACCATTTTGAGACTCCTTGTCATGTCCCTGATCTCATCCGGGACTCCAAACTCCTTCGGTACATCAAAACTCATAAACTCATAATATTACTGTCATTGAAACCTTAAGCGTGCGGACCCTACGGGTTCGAGAACAATGTAGACATGACCGAGACACGTCTCCAGTCAATAACCAATAGCAGAACCTGGATGCTCATATTGGCTCCCACATATTCTACGAAGATCTTTATCGGTCAGACCGCATAACAACATACATTGTTCCCTTTGTCATCGGTATGTTACTTTCCCGAGATTCGATCGTCGGTATCTTAATACCTAGTTCAATCTCGTTACTGGCAAGTCTCTTTACTCGTTCCGTAATACATCATCTCACAACTAACTCATTAGTTGCAATGCTTGCAAGGTTTGTGTGATGTGCATTACCGAGAGGGCGCAGAGATACCTCTCCGACAATCGGAGTGACAAATCCTAATCTCGAGACACCTGTAGAGCTCCTTTATAATCACCCAGTTACGTTGTGACGTTTGGTAGCACACAAAGTGTTCCTCCGGCAAACGGGAGTTGCATAATCTCATAGTTACAGGAACATGTATAAGTCATGAAGAAAACAATAGCAACATACTAAACGATCGGGTGCTAAGCTAATGGAATGGGTCATGTCAATCACATCATTCTCCTAATGATGTGATCCCGTTAATCAAATAACAACTCTTTTGTTTATGGTTAGGAAACATAACCATCTTTGATTAACGAGCTAGTCAAGTAGAGGCATACTAGTGACACTCTGTTTGTCTATGTATTCACACATGTATTATGTTTCCGGTTAATACAACTCTAGCATGAATAATAAACATTTATCATGATATAAGGAAATAAATAATAACTTTATTATTGCCTCTAGGGCATATTTCCTTCAGGACAGGCATACATGACCCAGCAACGAACGTGTCGGTCATCACCGAGTGAATTCGGGGTGTAGCAATTGGGCTAGCAGGACTCCGGGAATCCGGGATGTAGCAGACTAACAAAACTCCGAAGGATACCACGTGACATTTCCCCGAAGGGACAGACACATGATCGAAGAAGGAAACATGCCGGCCATTCTAAGTGTTCCGGAGTAGTGGCAACTGGGCTAACAGAACTCCGGTAAACCGGGCTGTAGCAGACTACCATGGCTTAGTGGAAGCACTAGACTACATTTCCCCATAAGAGAGGCTACCAAGGATAGACAACTAGGTTGTCGGATCCCACACATACCAAGCATTTCAATCATACACACAATATGCCCGATATGTGTAAATACAACATGGCATCACAACATGACTCTACAACTCAAGTATTTATTCAATAGGCTCCGAGGAGCGAAATATTACAAACATGGGTCTGATGAACCAACATTCAGAGAATACAAGTCAAAGCACATGCAGAAGCTTAACATGTCTGAGTACAGACATCTACAAATGAAAAAGGTTGAGAAGCCTGACTATCTACCAGATCCTGCCAAGGGCACAAGATCGTAGCTGAGGTATCAAGTAAACGTCGAAGTCCACGCAGAACTACTAGCGAGACTGAAGTCTCTCAGCAAAAACATAAATTAAGTAAACATGAGTACAAATGTACTCAGCAAGACTTACATCAGATCAAATGCCCAATGATGAAGATCCGATGCTGTTGCATGGCAACCTGCATCCGTTCCCTGGTCAATTTGTGCGTGACAACATACTTTTTGTTCTGCCTCCATATCCCCAGCTTGGGTGGAATGATGCACCAGTGGAGCCAGAGCCTGAGCCCCCAATGCAGGCGCACAATTTCGATGGTTGGGTGTGACGCCCCGAGACCGATGCGCCAGGTGTCTTCCAGTTATTCGCTGTTGTTGCCTTGTCTTTTGCTTGCGTGTTGCATCTTGTCATGTCATCATCCGCATGGCATCATCATGTTTTCAAAACTTGCATCCATCCGAGTTTCCCCAGTTCTCTCTGTTGTTCGTTCTGAGCCCAAACACACTTGCACACGCCCGCTGCATGTCCGAAACATTATTTTATAAGTGGCCAGAAAATGTTCTCGGAATGGGATGCAAGTTGGCGTGCGGTGTTTTTATGTTGTCAGTAAACCGCCTGCCAAGTTTCATCGCATTCGGAGTCAGTTTGACGCCCCAATGGATAACTATAGCGACAATATAGTTGGTCAAATCGTCTGACGTTTTTGGTCTCCGAAAACGGTTGCCGGGTTGCATTCCTCCTCTCTCTTCTCAGTCTAACCACACACTTGACCTCGTTCACCTAACCCCTCTTTGCACAGTGCATCGACCCCTCGCGCGTGTCCGAAAACTTACCTGAACCGACCCGAGTTGTCGTCACCGTTGGGTCCGGAACATCCCCAAACATCTACAAAACATCTCCGTTTCCTTAATTGGACTTCCCAACCTAGTTTTTCTTGAACCACCCGATTTTGATCGGAGGGTCCGAATCTACCCTAAACTCCACCCTCTTTCCTTATATAAAACTAGCTAGCCTATTTTTGGACAAACCCTAAAATCTAGCTCCCTTGTCCCATCACTCACCGCCACCTTCCAAATCCTCCTCGGGATCCCTCCCGATCCACGCACCTACCCCATCATTTTCCCCCAATGGCCCAACCAGCACTCGAGGCATCCCCTCGATTCAACTCCACCTCTCCTCCCTCCATGGCGCCGTCACAGCCGGCGAACCCAGCCACCAGGACCGGCCTCCTTCCTGTCCTTCCTCCTCCTTCCCGAGGCTCCTTTCTTCTCTAATCTCTCTCTCCCTCCCGTTCCTCTCGCAGGATCTCGCTGTGGAGTTGGAATAACGCCGCCGTCGAGCTTAGTCCGCGGGCGCCATTGACCGGATCCAGTGATGGCCGACCTGATCCACCCGTTTCACCGCCCGCCGGACCTCCCCCCGGTGTTCTCCCGTCCAAGTCCACCTTCGCTTGCCTCGCCGACGCCAAGTCCCTGTCACCACCCCTGTTTCCCCTGCTTCGTGCGGACGGGACGATGCGCCCCTGCTCCTTGCGTGGACCGCTCCAGCGACCGCGCCCGTTGAATCCACCGTTACCAATGCCCCGCATCCTCTGCCCGTGAGCACCTTTGCTGCAGCCTCCTCGACCCGGATGCACGCCGTCGCCTTCCTCCGCCCTCACCGTCGTCCCACCGGTGGGCAGCACAAGCAGCGCCCGCATCCTACCAGAATCGTCGCCCTAGGTGGATCCACTCTTCCTTGTCGCCCTCCTTCGCCTGGAGCCGCTGGAATCGCGCCAAGTCCGCCGCCGTCGTCCAAGTCCCTCACTGCAACCTCTGCTTACCCTACTTCGAGCAGTTCGGGATCGAGCCCGCTCGCCCGCTTGTTGACCGTGCCCCATCGACCGCGCCACCGCTGCCACGCTTCGGCCTCACCTGGCGGCCCAGATCCACCGGCCCACTGCTCTGCTTCCCCTTCGGCCCGTTGGCTCAATGTGAGAAGCCACCATTTCCCCCCGCCCTGTGCGCTGCATACTATCCCGCGCCCAACAATTTTGGCCCACTTATGTTTTTTTACAGATCTGCGATTTTTCCTATTTATCCAGAGACAGGTGTTTTACAAAAAAGCCCCATTACTTCATTCATTTAATAACTCACCAACCATGCATTACATGTAAAAACTTAATATATGAAACTTGCTTAGAATTTTGTGTAGATTAATAATATCCAACTTTCATCCATGTTAAAATTTTTTAAAATGATGTTTGCTTATATTTTGCTAAATACCATGTTAAAATGCTTTATTTCATAACTTAATAACTGTAGCTCCAAATCTAATAAACTTTATATGTAAATGGGGTAGAAAAATGCCTAGTTTAACATGGTGGCATTACTTTGCATGTTAAACAACTCTAAAATATGGTTTAGGGTAGAACAGTACCAAATTCATAATATGCATATGGGGATTTTCTGGAATTGTTGTTTGTTATTTCCAGCCTCATTTAAATTTGACTAGATAGTTAGTTTACTTATGTTTCACCTCCAGCCTTGTTTAACAACATTTAATAATGTTGGGTACATAAATGGGAGAGAACTAAATAAGCCATGTGGTGTTTCATCAATATGAAACTCGTTGCATATTGAGCTCCATTTAACTTGTAGTTTTTCTTGTGCACTTTGCCATGCCATGAATCATTAAACCGGACATGCATCATACTTGGTTGTGCATCATGCCATGTTTATGTGGTGGTTGTTTTACTATTTTGTTTGCTTCTTTCCGGTGTTGCTTCTTAGGGTTAGTTCCGATAATGTCGCGTTTGTGAGGATCCGTTCGACTACGTCCGTTTTTCTTCTTCATGGACTCGTTCTTCTTCCTTGCGGGATCTCATGCAAGATGACCATACCCTCGAAATCACTTCTATCTTTGCTTGCTAGTTGTTCGCTCTATTGCTATGCCGCGCTTCCTACCACTTGTTATATCATGCCTCCCATATTGCCATGTCAAGCCTCTAACTCACCGTCCTAGCAAACCGTTGTTTGGCCATGTTACCGCTTTGCTCAGCCCCTCTTATAGCGTTGCTAGTTGCAGGTGAAGATGAAGTTTGTTCCATGTTGGAACATGAATATGTTGGGATATCACAATATCTCTTATATTAATTAATGCATCTATATACTTGGTAAAGGGTGGAAGGCTCGGCATTATGCCTGGTGTTTTGTTCCACTCTTGCCGCCCTAGTTTCCGTCATATCAGTGTTATGTTCCTTGATTTTGGGTTCCTTACACGGTTGGGTGTTATGGGGACCCCTTGACAGTTCGCTTTGAATAAAACTCCTCCAGCAAGGCCCAACCTTGGTTTTACCATTTGCCTCATCACCACCTACCCTTCCCTCGGGTCGGCCAACCCGAGGGTCATCTTTATTTAAGCCCCCCACTCGGGCCAGTGCTTGTCTAAGTGTTGGTCCGAACCGAGCTGCCTGCGGGGCCACCTCGGGGAAACTTGAGGTTTGGTTTTACTCATAGCTAATCTCATCCAAGGTTGCCTTGAGAACAAGATACGTGCGACTCCTATCGGGATTGTCGGCACATCGGGTGGCTTTGCTGGTATTGTTTTACCATTGTCGAAATGTCTTGTAACCGGGATTCCGAGTCTGATCGGGTCGTCCTGGGAGAACGAATATCCTTCGTTAACCATGAGAGGTTGTGATGGGCTAAGTTGGGACACCCCTGCAGGGTTTTGAACTTTCGAAAGCCATGCCTGCGGTTATGGGCAGATGGGAATTTGTTACTATCCAGTTGTAGAGAACTTGACACTTAACTTAATTAAAATGAATCAACCGCGTGTGTAGCCGTGTCGGTCTCTCCTCGGCGGAGTCCGGGAAGTGAACACGGTTCTTGTGTTATGCTTGAACGTAAGTAGTTTCGGGATCACTTCTTGATCACTTCTAGTTCACGGCCGTTGTGTTGCTTCTCTTCTCGCTCTTATTTGTGTATGTTAGCCACCATATATGCTTAGTGCTTGCTGCAGCTCCACCTCACTACCCTTTCCTACCCATAAGCTTAAATAGTCTTGATCTCGTGGGTGTCAGATTGCTGAGTCCTCATGACTCATAGATACTTCCAAACAGTTGCAGGTGCCGATGATACCAGTGCAGGTGACACAACTGAGCTCAGATGGGAGCTCGATGAAGGCCGTGTTCGTTGTGTTGTTTCGTTTCCAGTTGATCAGTAGTAGAGCCCAGTCGGGGCGATCAGGGATCTAGCATTAGGGGTGATCTTCTTTTATTTTGGTTCTGTAGTCGGACCTTGATTGTATTCTGGATGATGTAATGCTATATTTATGTATTGTGTGAAGTGGCGATTGTAAGCCAACTCTTTACCCCTTCTTATTCAGTACATGGGATGTGTAAAGATTACCCCTCTTGCGACATGCCTACTATGCGGTTATGCCTCTAAGTCATGCTCCGACATGTGGAAGATATAGCCGCATCGTGGGTGTTATAAGTTGGTAATCAGAGCCTTCCCCGACTTAGGAGCCCCCTGCTTGATCGAATCGCTAGCGTTGTTGAGTCTAGAAAAATGTTTTGAGTCTTATAGGATTATATATATCAGAGTGTAGGATTCTTTTTACTCCTCAGTCCCTTCGTTGCTCTGGTGAGGCCTCCTGACGTAGAGTTTTGACTCTTCTCTTCTCAAATTTCACGATTTTTTTAGGATCACGTGGGTATCTTGGAATCGTTCCGATTGTTTTGTGACGAGAACATTGTTCTTGGTGCCTCCTGACATTTAGGGGCTGTGGCAGTGTCCCGGGGAGTTGAGCTCTGAGGTGCTGTCATCACAATTTTATCGTTGCAGTTCTGGAATACCTGAGTTCGCCGACATCGAAAATCTCTTTTATGCAGTTATTGGTGAGATAACCTCGACGCCACCCAGTACTGGGGCGAGAGTTTGGGAGTATTGCCATAACTTGTATAACGGATGCTTTTCGAAGGTTGAGGTAAATGATTTCCGAAGGTTTCTTGGTTATGTGTTGAAGGATGGATACAGCTGGATGTAGGATTTGCTAGTTTTGGGTGAGATATTATGCTTCCCCTGTATCCCCAACACCTGATTGCATAACCATAAAGTTTCGGGAGTTTATAAGTGGGAATTCAAGTAGCTCCTAGGATATCTTTCCGGCAGATGCATGATATGAGATTGGGGTTCGACGTCTAGTGGTCCACCTATCCACGGTTGGTTTTACTGTGGTATCGTTGTGTCTTAAAGAGTCCTTGGCTATGCTGACTTGGGGACGCTTCGTATGTCATGTGCACTACCTTGTACATGATGGTGCTATACGATCGAGCCCGTGTGGGCCCCACCACGAAAACTTTGGACGAAATCTCTATCATATGTTTGTTCCGGCTTATTTTGCAGGCCAATACTTTGTTTTTCTTTTCAGTTGTGGCATTCGAGTTGCTTCGAAGTCAAGTGTTGATTCCATACCTTTCCTAAGCAGTGTTCTCATGTTCCTATGTGAATACTAATCCTTCATGATAATCGAGATTGTCATGTCAATCCTTTTCAACCGGCGTGTTTCTATTCAAGTGGATCCGATCATTTCAACATCCACAAGATCAATTCTAAGTTTCTCAACGGTGTTTGTTTCATCCTCCGAAGTTGTCTTTGTTTTTCCTGCCCTCCCACCCTTGTTTCTTCAAGGACTCAGATTTCTTAATCAAGTATCCATCTTATGAATGTGAAGCCTCTCCATTTTTTCCATCAACGTTCTTATCCGGTGATTATCAGGAAGATACTAACGGTGCTTCAAGTGTTTTATTCTTTGTTCTTTTCTTCTTTGGTGGATTAAATTCAAGCTTTGTTGATCATATCCTTTTTCCTCGTTCCTAATGCTTTCCCATGCCGGGAACCTCTTAATCATTCACTTCTCGCTATTCAATTGTTCCGGAGTGCTGAAGATATCTCAGAAGATTCAAGTTTTCCATTCTCAATTCGCTCAAGTTCTTTTGAGGATGTTATCTCATTCAAGCTATTTAATCCAACTGGTGCAATCTCTCTTCAAGAGCATTCCAACAGTGTTTCTCTTGAGTGGGCCCTAACCCACAGGTCTTTCCACAAGATCTTACCTGACTCTTCTTTTCCCGATGCTATCCTCAAATTCTTTCAAAGTTTGACGTGAGAATGAATTATCATCAGTCATTTGTATTTCTCAAAGATCTATCAAATTCTTTTCGTCGTTGGTTCATCCTTTCTAATTTTCATTCCGGAGTGCCTCAACAATTCATGGTGGTGTTTCCCATCGTCATTCTCTGCTTTTGAAGACCGAAGAAGAGTTTCTCTTAAATCTTGCTTCATTCTCTTCAAGATATGTAGTTCAAGTTTGATGCCAACCTCTCATAATTGTTTTCGATTGTGAGAATGATTTCCACCCATCCGGAGCAATTAAGGAGTCTTTTCAGTTTGATTCTCCGGAGCCCATCAAATCAGAATTATTCATTCCAGCCTTCAGCTCTCGTTCTCCAAATCTTACCGGTATACCATTCAATTATTCTCTAATCAGCTCGTGATCTCTTCATTCACTTGTATCTAAATTCTCTCAAGTATCTTCATTCGTTTTCCAGTTCTACTCAGTGATTTGTGCCTTTGCTACTTTCATTTTTCAATTCATACGGTGGTTCGCTCAAGATTTTTCTTCCTTCTTATCATATCAATTTATTTGTTTTTTCAATCATACCGGTGGTTCGTTGAAGACCTTCTCAAGTTCGCGCTATATCTCTCTTCAATCTTCTCAAGAAGAATAACTAGTATGCCAAGCCCGTTGTTTGTCATCAATTTAAATTGGTGAAGGATAAGCATAATATAATTCTTATTCTTGTTTTATCGAGTAAATTCAATTCCTTATTCCGGAGGTTCATCAAATTCTCCCTTGCAATTGATTCATCTTTTCTTTTCTGGATTTCCAAGTTTTCCGCTTTATATTGTCGCGAAGATCCATCTAAATCATTGCAAGGCCTCAATCTTATTCTTTTCACCCTTCACTTCTTTTGATCATTCTTTTATTACCGGAGTTCTTCATGGAGGTTCTACATGGTGGTTCATCAAGGATTTAATTACTTCTCGAAGTGTTCATCGGGATTCTTTTCAAAGGAACTCAAGTGTTCTTCATCTTGCATTCTGAAGTGCATTCATTCTACCTTATCTTTTGAGGTGGTGTTATGTCATTTTGAAGGATCCCTTCTTGGGTCATGATTCACAAGTCAGCCGAAATGACATAGTTTAAATCCATCATTTTCAGCTCATTCAGGACATCTTTTCAACCCATGAATCCCTTCATTGGGGTATCTTGGTTTATATTTCACCTAAAGCCTTCCCTAAGGAATGTTGCTATTGTGGTGCTTATCAATGATCCAAGTTTTTCTCCTATCCTCTCGGCGGAAGAAGTTTTTCATCTCCTCGTCGATCTAAAGCAAGCAATTGTTTCCATTTGTGGCAAGTTTTCACCTCAAGTTTTTGAGATGTTTTCCATAAGCCCTCAACAAGCCTGTTCTTTTCATTGTTGATTTCCCAACAACTCCGTCCAATCCTTCTTTTTAAGGATGCTTTTCAAATTCAATTGTGCTAGAAGATGTCATTTTCTTCTCAATTCTTTCCTTTCCAATGATCCAACTTCTATTCTTTCATTCCGGAGGCATTGTGATGTTGCTGTCTTCACTCATCATCTCGGATTATGAGGACCATGTTCTTTTCATGCTTATCCATTTAACCAGAGTGTCATGCCCTCTTTTCAAGTTCTCTCATCCTATCAAGTTTTGCCTCCCTTCTGAACCGGAGTGCCGTCTGAAATCTTTCTTGCCCCTTGTGCCATTCTTTCAATAGTTCCGGAGACAGTGTGTTGTTGATTTCATCAAGTATCCTCTCATCTTGTCAAATTCATGTTCAATTCCTTCCATTTACAGTCGGAGTGCTGCCCAAATTATATCATTCTTATTCCTTCTATATCCTGTTTAACCGGAGTGTTGTGTCTATCATTCCTCTTCTAACCGGAGTCTCATCCAAGTGCTTTCATTTTGCCAAGCCCATATTCTTTACTTTCCATTTCTAGCCAGAGTGTTGTTGTAATTGATCCTTATAGTTCCTTGTACATCTCATTTCTACCGGAGTGCTTGCATGTACTTCTTGTCCATTGCAACCCTTTTTCTTATGTCTTCAACCTACAAGGTTCTAGTAATGTTCCTTGTTCCTCTTTTCTAACGGAGTGCTTTCAACTTCGTTCATCTTCGTTGTATTCTTTCTTTCAATTTTTTCAACCTCTCAAGGTTCCTTTGGTTTCACTCGTTGTCAAAGAAGCAACTTAGTTTTACCTTTTCTCTTACTCTTCCGTTTTCTCTCCAGTGCCATCCTAGATCTCGGGACGAGATCCTCTCGTAGTTGTGGAGTATTGTGACGCCCCGAGACCGATGCGGCAGGTGTCTTCTAGTTATTCACTGTTTTTGCCTTGTCTTTCGCTTGCGTGTTGCATATTGTCATGTCATCATCCGCATTGCATCATCATGTTTTCAAAACTTGCATCCGTCCGGGTTGCCCCAGTTCTCTCCATTGTCCGTTCTGAGCCCAGACACACTTGCACGCGCCCGCTGCATGTCTGAAATATTATTTTATAAGTGGCTGGAAAATGTTCTCAAAATGGGATGAAAGTTGGTGTGCGGTGTTGTTATGTTGTCAGTAAACCGCCGGCCAAGTTTCATTGCATTCGGAGTCTGTTTGACGCCCCAATGGATAACTATAGCGACAATATAGTCGGTCAAATTGTCGAACAATTTCGGTCTCCGAAGACGGTTGCCTGGTTGCATTCCTCCTCTCTCTTCTCAGTCCAACCACACACTTGACCTCGTTCACCTAACCACTCTTTGCACAGTGCATCGACCCCTCGCACGTGTCCGAAAACTTACCCGAACCCGACCCGGGTTGTCGTCACCGTTGGGTCCGAAACATCCCCAAACATCTACAAAACATCTCCGTTTCCTTAATTGGACTTCCCAACCTAGTATTTCTTGAACCGCCCGATTTTGATCGGAGGGTCCGAATCTACCCTAAACTCCCCCCTATTTTCTTATATAAAACTACCTAGCCTATTTTTGGACAAACCCTAAAATCTAGCTCCCTTGTCCCATCACTCGCCCCCCAATGGCCCAACCAGCACTCGAGGCATCCCCTCGATTCAACTCCACCTATCCTCCCTCCATGGCGCCGTCGCAGCCGGCGAACCCAGCCACCAGGACCGGCCTCCTCCCTGTCCTTCCTCCTCCTTCCCGCGCCCCCTTTCTTCTCCACCAGGACCGGCCTCCTCCCTGTCCTTCCTCCCCCTCCCCGAGCCTCTTTTCTTCTCTAATCTCTCTCTCCCTCCTGTTCCTCTTGCAGGACCTCGCCGTGGAGTTGGAACAGCGCTGCCGTCGAGCTTAGTCCACCGGACCTCCCCCCGGTCTGCTCCCGTCCAAGTCCGCCATCGCTTGCCTCGCCGACACCAAGTCCCTATCGCCGCCCCTGTTTCCCCTGCTTCGAGCGGACGTGACGATGCGCCCCTGCTTCTTGCATGGACCGCTCTAGCGACCACACCCGTTGACTCCGCCGGTCCCAAGGCCATGCATCCTCTGCCTGTGAGCACCTTTGCTGCAGCCTCCTCGACCCGGATGCACGCTGTCGCCTTCCTCCGCCCTCACCATCGTCCCGCAGGTGGGCAGCACATGCAGTGCCCGCATCCTACCAGAACTGTCGCCTCAGGTGGATCCACTCCTCGTCACCCTCCTTCGCCTGGAGCCACCGGAATCGCGCCAAGTCCGCCATCGTCGTCCAAGTCCCTCACTGCAACCTCTGCTTACCCTGCTTCGAGCAGTTCGGGATCGAGCCCGCTCGCCCGCTCATTGACCATGCCCCATCGACCGCGCCACCGCTGCCACGCTTCGGCCTCACCTGGCGGCCCAGATCCGCCGACCCACCGCTCTTCTTCCCCTTCGGCCCGTTGGCCCAATGTGAGAAGCCACCATTTTCCCCCGCCCTGTGCGCTGCATACTATCCTGCGCCCAGCAATTTCGTCCCACTTATGTTTTTTTACAGATCTGCGATTTTTCCTATTTATCCAGAGACAGCTATTTTACAGAAAAGCCCTCTTACTTCATTCATTTAATAACTCACCAACCATGTATCACAAGTAAAAACTTAATATATGAAACTAGCTTAGAATTTTGTGTATATTAATAATATCCAACTTTCATCCATGTTAAAAATGTTTAAAATGATGTTTTCTTATATTTTGCTAAATGCCATGTTAAAATGCTTTATTTCATAACTTAATAACCGTAGCTCCAAATCTAATAAACTTTATATGTAAATGGGGTAGAAAAATGCCTAGTTTAACATGGTGGCATTACTTTGCATGTTAAACAACTCTAAAATATGGTTTAGGGTAGAACAGTACCAAATTCATAATATGCATATGGGGATTTTTCGGAATTGTTGTTTGTTATTTCCGGCCTCATTTAAATTTCACTAGATAGTTAGTTTACTTATGTTTCACCTCCTGCCTTGTTTAACAACATTTATATTGTTGGGTACATAAACGGGAGAGAACTAAATAAGCCATGTGGTGTTTCGTCAATATGCAACTTGTTGCATATTGAGCTCCACTTAACTTGTAGTTTTGCTTGTGCACTTTGCTATGCCATGAATCATCAAACCGGACATGCATCATACTTGGTTGTGCATCATGCCATGTTTATGTGGTGGTTGTTTTACTTTGTTGTTTGCTTCTTTCCGGTG
Organism: Triticum urartu; assembly: GCF_003073215.2. Lineage (NCBI taxonomy): Eukaryota > Viridiplantae > Streptophyta > Magnoliopsida > Poales > Poaceae > Triticum > Triticum urartu. Next base: position 424,398,973 of record NC_053028.1, read on the forward strand.
TTGCTTCTTAGGGTTAGTTCCGATAATGTCGCGTTTGTGAGGATCCGTTCGACTACGTCCGTTTTTCTTCTTCATGGACTCGTTCTTCTTCCTTGCGGGATCTCATGCAAGATGACCATACCCTCGAAATCACTTCTATCTTTGCTTGCTAGTTGTTCGCTCTATTGCTATGCCGCGCTTCCTACCACTTGTTATATCATGCCTCCCATATTGCCATGTCAAGCCTCTAACTCACCGTCCTAGCAAACCGTTGTTTGGCTATGTTACCGCTTTACTCAGCCCCTCTTATAGCGTTGCTAGTTGCAGGTGAATATGAAGTTTGTTCCATGTTGGAACATGAATATGTTAGGATATCACAATATCTCTTATATTAATTAATGCATCTATATACTTGGTAAAGGGTGGAAGGCTCGGCCTTATGCCTGGTGTTTTGTTCCACTCTTACCGCCCTAGTTTCCGTCATATCAGTGTTATGTTCCTTGATTTTGGTTTCCTTACACGGTTGGGTGTTATGGGGACCCCCTGACAGTTCGCTTTGAATAAAACTCCTCCAGCAAGGCCCAACCTTGGTTTTACCATTTGCCTCACCACCACCTACCCTTCCCTCGGGTCGGCCAACCCGAGGGTCATCTTTATTTTAGCCCCCCCGGGCCAGTGCTTGTCTAAGTGTTGGTCTGAACCGAGCTGCCTGCGGGACCACCTCGGGGAAACTTGAGGTTTGGTTTTACTCGTAGCTAGTCTCATCCGATGTTGCCCTGAGAACGAGAGACATGCGACTCCTATCGGCATTGTCGGCACATCGGGTGGCTTTGCAGGTCTTATTTTACCATTGTCGAAATGTCTTGTAACCGGGATTCCGAGTCTAATCGGGTCGTCCTGGGAGAAGGAATATCCTTCGTCGACCGTGAGAGGTTGTGATGGGCTAAGTTGGGACACCCCTGCAGGGCTTTGAACTTTCGAAAGACGTGCCCGCGGTTATGGGCAGATGGGAATTTTTTAATATCCGGTTGTAGAGAACTTGACACTTAACTTAATTAAAACGAATCAACCGCGTGTGTAGCCGTGATGGTCTCTTCTCGGCGGAGTCCGGGAAGTGAACACGGTTCTTGTGTTATGTTTGAAGGTAAGTAGTTTCAGGATCACTTCTAGTTCACGACCGTTGCGTTGCTTCTCTTCTCGCTCTTATTTGCGTATGTTAGCCACCATATATGCTTAGTGCTTGCTGCAGCTCCACCTCACTACCCTTTCCTACCCATAAGCTTAAATAGTCTTGATCTCGCGGGTGTGAGATTGCTGAGTCCTTGTGGCTCACAGATACTTACAAACAGTTGCAGGTGCCGATGATACCATTGCAGGTGACGCAACTGAGCTCAGATGGGAGCTCGATGAAGGCCGTGTTCGTTGTGTTGTTTCGTTTCCAGTTGATCAGTAGTGGAGCCCAGTCGGGGCGATCGGGGATCTAGCATTAGGGGTGATCTTGTTTTATTTTGGTTCCGTAGTCGGACCTTGATTGTATTCTGGATGATGTAATGCTATATTTATGTATTGTGTGAAGTGGCGATTGTAAGCCAACTTTTTACCCCTTCTTATTCAGTACATGGGATGTGTAAAGATTACCCCTCTTGCGACATGCCTACTATGCGGTTATGCCTCTAAGTCGTGCTCCGACACGTGGGAGATATAGCCGCATCGTGGGTGTTATATTGGGGCCACGAGGTGTGGGTGGAGCCGGCAGCAAGAACAACAGCAGGATTAGGTGTCTATGGTCATCGATCAACCTGAAGCATTAGTTTCGGTTGAGCAGGTGCAACATTAGGAGAACATTATTGCGCCGGTTCAGCTCGTCATCGAGGAACAGCATGCCGATCCCGCTGCCGAGGAGATGCAACCTGAAGCACATCAACAGGTGGACCTTGCACTTGTTGCAATTGATCCCATTGTGACCCACGCAAATCTGGAACATGCCGACCTTGCACTTGAGGATGATGAAGTAGTAGAACTCAACGACCACCTTATTGCAGCTCCAGACCAACAGCTTGCTATTGTGCCCTATCAGCCACCTCTCATTCAGCCACACCAGGTCTTCATTGGCATGGTGAGAGTGGTTAAGGGCCCAGCTCTCCTGCGTGAGATGATATGGAAGAAATCATTGCTCACTCTTCTGCCAGAGTTTGATGTCTTGGAAGTGCTTCGTCCTATCTCATGCAAACCCCTGGGCCCAGTGATTTACTCCAAGCGTTCCTGGAACATTGCATTGATGTGAACAGTATGATCTCCACGCTTGTTTGGTCTGATCCCCCGGCTATTGAGCAGCGGGATGTGCTTCCAATCACCAGGAGGCCGGTGGCTCGAGCTCTATTTGGTTCCCAGAGTACTAATGACGTTGGCGGCCAAGATTGCACGGTGGTCTTTTCTGCTGAGAAAGCCAAGCCTCTGAAGAATAAAGGGAGGAAGAAGTTGGTTGCGCCTGTGGTGGAAACTTCAGTTAGGCACTGTACCACGAGTTCTGCTTGGCGGGATGGATTTAAGCAGGTTTTTGAAGAGCTACCACAGCAGCCCAGGAAGAAGAGGCCCGGAGCTAAGCCCATTTCCTCTCCGATGGCCCAGCATGACAGCCTGAGTGGCCCCATGGCCCAGGAGCAGCCCATAGTGCCACCTGAGATGCCCGTCGAAGTGCTGCAGGCTGCAGGTGCTAATCTGGAGATGGATCCAGCTCTGCCGACTAAGGCGAAGCTTATGGCTGCGCCTTCTGAAGATTCTCCCTCGTCGCCTGCCAGATGATGTGTTTTATACATATCGGCCATGGGTTTTGCAAACCCATTTTATCTAGTTTCTATATTTGGCTTGTCTTAATGTTGCTTGCCTGTGGACCTGAACTGTTTAGTTTGCGTGCCTTGTTGGAACTGATGTGCAACACTATGTGCTGTACTTTTGCTGCTTCTACTTTACTTTTCAAACATGAATGCCAACTTTAAGCGAAGTTGGAAAGTTCTGTGCTGGAATGTGCATGGCCTTAATTCAGATTTGCATCAGCGTGCAGTTAGAGAAAATATTAATGAGAGCCAATGTGCGGTTGTCTGTTTGCAAGAAACTAAGCTATCTGAATGTGATCGACAACTAATTAAGAATATTTGCCCTACTCGATTTGATCAGCTCACTGAGGCTCCTTCAAATGGGGCCTCGGGGGGGGGGGGTTTACTTATTGCTTGGAGATCGGATTGTTTTACTGGTGCCTTAGTTGAAGTTAAACCTTATTCAATTGTCGTTTGCTTTACTTCAGTGCATAATAGTGATTGTTGGACTCTTGTTAATGTTTATGGCCCTTGCCAAGGGGGGGGTGAGGGATGAATTTGTCCAGTGGCTGTATAATCTGAACATTGACCCCCAAACCAACTAGATGATCTTGGGGGATTTCAATTTTATTAGGTCACAGGACAATAGAAACTTGCCTGGAGGGGATGTTAATGATATGTTTATCTTCAATGAAATTATTGGTCATCTGGGCCTTCCGGAGCTACCTATCAAAGGTAGAGAATACACATGGTCTAATATGCAGGACTCACCTTTGTTGGAACAGTTGGACTGATTCTTTACATCTGCAAATTGTATTGATTCTTACCCTATGACCCAAGTCTTGCCTCTTGCAAGAACCACTTCTGATCATGTGCCATGCCTTGTTACCATTTCCACCTCTATTCCGAAAGCTCCCATTTTCAGGTTTGAGAATTACTGGACTGAGCAGCCTGACTTCTTGGATTGTGTGCAACAGTCATGGTCTAAATCCTCCTCAAAGCAACATATCACTGCTATAATCTTAGACAAATTGAAGACTTTGAGGAAAGATTTAAAAGCTTGGCAAAAAGGTATCTCACATATCAAATCCCTTATTGAAAAATGTAACTGGGTCATCTGCTGGTTTGATAGTTTGGAGGATTCTAGGCCTCTTTACAGACAGGAATTCAACTTCAGGAAGTTAGTGAAGCTCCACCATGCTCATCTGGTGCACTTGCAATGTGTTTATTGGAAGAAAAGGTGCACCATCAGATATATCAAGGTGATGGAGGAAAATTCCAAATTCTTCCAAGCCATGGCTTCTGAGAGGCATAGAAGAAACTCTATTGCATCCCTAACTCTGGGGGATGGATCTGCAACTTATCAGCATGAGGTCATTGCTGAGGCTTTTCATGCTGCTCTCAAGGGTAGTCTGGGCCAAGATATGGGTCTGGATTTAGAGAATTTGATACAGAGGGTTCCTGGTCTAGATGTGCTTGTTAAACCATTTGGAAAGGAGGAGATTCAGCAGGTGGTGAAGGAAATGCCAGTGGATAAATCTCCAGGACCTGATGGATTTAATGGGCTTTTTCTTCAAGAAGTGTTGGCACATTATTTCTAATGAATTTATATCTTTGGCAAATGAATTCCATGTAGGGAGGGCAAAGCTTGAGAACATTAGTGACTCCTACATTATGTTGGTACCCAAATCTAATGCCCCAGAGGGAGTGGGGGACTTCAGGCCCATTTCCCTAACTAGTTTTGGCCTTAAGCTGCTAACAAAGATGGCTGCCAACAGATTCCAGCTAGAGATTTTGAAATGTATCCATAAAAATCAGTATGGGTTCATTAAAACAAGAACAATTCAAGATTGTCTTGCCTGGAGTTTTGAGTGCATACATCAACGCAAACAATTAAAGAGGCCCATTATTCTCTTTAAGTTGGACTTTCAGAAGGCCTTTGATTCCATTGAGCATGAGGCCATTCTGGCCATTTTGCTGGCCAAAGGTTTTCCTCAGAAATGGATTTCCTGGGTTAAGAAGCTGCTGTCTTCTGGAACATCATCTGTGTTAGTTAATGGAGTCCCACGAAAGCATTTTAAATGCAAATGTGGAGTTAGACAAGGCGATCCTTTGTCTCCCCTGTTATTTGTTCTTGCAGCTGATATATTACAGTCCATGCTGAACAACATGGTGCAGAGGGGTCTTATATCTTTGCTCATTCCTTCTCATGACCCTGATTTTCCAGTGGTGCAGTATGCTGATGATACAATTTTGTTTATACCTACTTAGAGGGATCAGTTGGTAGTCCTAAAAGAGGCCCTTATGATTTTCTCACAGTCAACTGGGCTGAAAATCAACTTCCACAAATCCTCAATGATCCCAATCAATGTGTGGATGATTCCCTAGCTTCTGATCTAGCTGGAATACTGGGTTGTAAGATTGGTACCATGCCCTTTACCTATCTTGGATTTCCAATGGGAACAACATGACCAAAAATAATTGATTTTATGCCTCTAGTTGATTGCATGGAAAGGAGGCTCACAGCCAGCTCCTGGTTCTTGCCACAAGGGGGAGATTGCAATTGCTTAATTCTGTAATCTCTTATATGCCAATTTTCTTCTTATGCAACTTCCAAATTCCTCCTGGTATTTTGAAACAATTGGAAAGGTTGCAGAGGCAATGCCTATGGAGGAAATATGGTCAGGAGTCTGGACATTCTCTTGCTTCTTGGCCACTGGTTTGCAGGCCAAAGAATAAAGGTGGCCTTGGAATCCTGAATCTCAGTGTGCAAAATGATGCTTTATTTCTCAAACACCTGCATAAGTTTTATAAAAAAATGGATATTCCATGGGTGAACCTGATCTGGAACACTTACTATTTTGATAGAGTGCCTCATGACACCACCTTGTGTGGATCCTTCTGGTGGAGAGATGTCTCCAAACTTATGGAAAATTTTAGAGCAGTTTCTATAATCCAAGTTAATAGTGGAGACACTGCGCTATTTTGGAAAGATGGCTGGACTGGTCCTCCTAATATTTTGCTCCAGGATAAATATAAAATGCTTTTTTCCTACTGCTTGGACCAGAACATTTCTGCTCAGCAAGTGCTCAATACTGAGAATCTTTTGGGGCTTTTCCAGCTGCCTTTGTCTGAGCATGCCTATATGGAGTTTCAAAGCTTTTCCCATGCTCTAGAGGTATTTGTTGGAGATAGGCTGCTGCCTGACTGCTGGTCTTGGAATGATAGCAAACGGACACAATACACAGCCAAGAAATATTATGACCTGGTACACAAGGCAATTGTGGCAAACCCTTTGTTGAATTGGACATGGAAGACTTGTTATACTATGTCCATTAAAATGTTTGCTTGGCTAGTGATTATGGATAGAGTCAACACCAAGGATATGATTCAGAGAAGGCACTGGAGGATTGAGGATGGACCACAATGTGTTTTATTGAGGGCTGGTTCTTTGGAGGATAGGAATCATCTGTTCTTCCAATTTAACTTCAGTACCAGGATATGGAACTATTTACAAATATACTAGCCTGCCAACTCTGACATGGTGCAGATCGCAACTCATGCCAAACTGGATTTTGCCAAACCCTTCTTTGCTGAAGTGGTCTTTTTATCTTGGTGGAATATCTGGCTAGTTAGAAATGACATGATCTTAAGAAAGATAAAACCAACCTTCAGCAAATGGAAGGTTGGCTTCGTGCATGATATTTCCCTCTTGGCGCACAGGATAAAATCAAGGCATAATGAGGAGCTTCTTCATTGGATTGCATTCCTTCCTCCTCGAGGGATGCCAGCTATTTACTTTCTTTCTTTCTTTTCTTTTCTTTTTTGTTCTTTATAGATTAGCCTAGTTTTTTTTCTTTTGTCTGCCACTGCTTGTGGCACTATAATTATGGATGTACCTTATTCGTTTCTTAATAAAATGCTGTGGGGCCAAGCCCTGCAGTTTCCATTCAAAAAAAGAGAGAAGTTTAGAACAACGTTGTAAAAAATGTTGAGTTCAAAAAAAGAAACAAACAAAACATTTTCTTTTTGAATAAATATCATATCATTCAGTTCGACGATATAAATTATGTAAGTACAGGGGCAATACTATCGTAAACCATTGAAACTTTAAGAGGAAAACCTTACCCAAAAAACAAAGTAAAAGTTTAATATTTGAAAACGTGCTTAGTACAAATTCATACGGAGATTAGTTCGAATACATTGTTTCCAGAATGGAAAAAAGAATACGACAGGCTTCACCGTATTCAAAATTACTCTGGGAATAATACATCAGTACAAACACACACAAAAGATCAGTACAAGTACTCTGTTTTTTCTGACAAGAAAGCAACACGATGGGTCTCACCGTATTTCAAATTACTCTACAACGGTTGTGAATTTGGCAAAGCATTAAACATGACTAAGTTTCGCATTTTCGATATCTTTCTAACGGTATATTATTTGCTCCATTTCGACAAACTTTTAAAAAAATCGCGTTCGAAATCAAATTTGACTATATTCGAAATCGAGTTTAAACGTAAGGAATTAGAAAAACATTTCTATACAAAAAAGTTGCGCATTTTCCATAGCTTCCCAACGCGGTATCATTTGCATCAACCCGATAAAACCGTTTGCAAAAAAACGCAAATATACGTTTCGCCCAAAATTTCATTGTTTTGCAAATTACTTTTAAATCATATAGAATTTGAAAAAAGTTAGATATATGGAAGAAGCGGATTTTCACCAGCTTTTGAACACCATCTTATTTACTCAATTCCGACAAACCATTTGAAAATTAAGTCCAAAATACAATTCGCGTTTTCGGTTAAAAAATGATTTTTACAAAACTGCTCTTAAACCATGATGATTTTCCAAAAAAATCCTATATATTTGTAATGTAGATGTCAAGAGCTTTCCAACGATATATTGCACGCCCCATTCCGACGAAAATACTATCAGTTCGACGTGATAAAAATCATCAGTACAACCGCCTAAAACCGTCAGTTCGAGTATGGTAACAGAATATTCTATTACTGAAACAAAATAGCCCAGATGTATATACATCCAATTACATAAGTGACTATACAGGTCATTCGCACACACCTCAATAAACAATTGCATGCATTCTAAAGTAGGAGAAACGATCGTCTAGTCATCTACTTCTTGTGACGCTCCCGCCACTGCTATGTGGCTCGATCCCTCGTCTGGGTCAGGAAGAAGACAGTTCCTCATGTCAACGATCTGCATGTACGTCTCATAGCTTGTGTACACGTCCTTGGCCGCGTACTTCACGTGTTCTTCATCCAGTCTCTCATGCCAAACACTGTGCAAGGCGTTCTTTCCCTTCTTTCTCTCTTCCATCAACTTCGCATAGTAGGGGTCGATGATGGCTGAGGCGAGGTCAACCAGGGAGTTCAGTTTGTTGTTGTCACTCCCCCAGACCTTGTAGTGGTGCTGGATGTTGACAAGGTTCGGGAATTTCAAGCCCGAAACCTTGAGCGCTTTTAGATCGTTGGTGTGTCCACTATAGCGAAACTGTAGTCGGAGCTGTTGATAAACCTGGAGAAACGCTCGCAAGGCCTTATGGCCAGGTGGTAGTGGTAGACAAGGACGTCAAGTCACATGCACAACTGGGCGACGGCAACCTTCTGATCGTGCCTGGCATGACCCATGGTGTTCTCGAGGTTGAAGCCGACCACTTGGTACTTGTCCTCGGCAAGGACCTGCTCCATAGTTTGGATGGAACTCTCCACCGAGACCATATCGTTCGTGTACACCACCGATAGAGCCTTCCCCCTCAGGGTGTCCACGACGTGTTGCGTGGTGAACTGCCCGCCGTTGTCGTTGTCAGCCGCTGCAAGCGCCATTGGAGCCACATGGAGCGCCATTGGAACCGCTGTATGTGTCCCCGTGGGTGTGCTTATTGTGTCATGTGAGACGAGAGATGAAGGTAAATGGCTGAAGAAATAAAAGGGGGCCGGGCGGCATGGATTCTCAGCGCGTCTGCATGGCAGTTTTTGCAGCGGGTAACTACATCGACGCGCCGCGCCCGGCGCAACCGCATGCACACGAACGTGCGTAATCGTGCGCCGGCCCCAATCACTGGCAGCGTGCGTGAAGGGATGAGGGCAAAGCACCTGGAGGGACGCGAGAGCAGAGCGCGCACGGCGGGACATGAGCAGAGTGCGCCGCGGCCGCCTCAACCGCAAGCAACCACATGCATAGAGCCGTTGAACACGCAGGAAATGGTCACCTAAAAGTCGGCCAATAGTTGGTTTGCTGTGTAGAGGGTGGCCGTGTGCTACTACCTCCGTCTTGGTCTATAGTTCCGTTTATAGTCTATGCCATACTTTGCCCTTAAATTTAACCGACAAAATGGTAATGCATGTTATAACTGGAAACTATGTTCAAATACGAATCCAACTATATAATCTTTGGTGACATGCATTTGTTTTATTAGTTAAATCCTACTTATAAACCAGGACAGGGGTATAGTAGGTACTTAAACCGCAAACATTTTTTTGTATTAACTGTATGTGTACGTGGCCTTTCGTCCTCCTCTCGCACGTCTTGTCACCCCGCTAACGTAGACGGCTTAAAGCGCAAGTTTGCGCAGCGCGCGGGGGCGTTCTTTTGGCCAAATGGTCGCATCAATGAATCGTCGATGAGCCCGTTCCCATGCAAGCTTCTTGCCTGACTCGGTGAAATCCCCAAAAATCCCGATGCTTACCGGCCTACTTTATAAACCCTCATGGCCGGTGAGTCCCGTGTCGCATTTTCCCCTCCCTCACCGTAGCTTATCTCGTCTCCTTCTCCCACAATCACCAATGGCACCGGTCCGTCATCGTTGCTCAGCCACTCCGCCGTCATCAGAGGATAGCTCCAGCTGGGAGGCTACACCCCGGCGGCGGCACAGTCCCCGGCGTAGTGTAGTGCGCGTGGCGTCCATGTTGAGTGTGAGCGGAACACCCACCACACGCTTCGCCGCCGCTGCCCATCGGCAGCTATTGTCGGTCGTCGTTGCTGCCACACCACCATCGAAAGCCAAGGCCATCACCCCCTCTGCCGCTGTGGCCTGAAGGCGGGAGGTGGCCGTCGTGGCCACCACCCCACTGCCGGCCATCGTGGCCATCACCCGATCCGCCACCGCGGCCCGAAGGCGAGAGGTGGTGGTCGTGGCCGACACCCCATCGTTGACCATCGTGGCCACTAGCCCACCGTCGACCACCGGGGTCATCACCCCCTCCACCACCGCCACCCGAAGGCGGGAGGCAGAGGTGGATGCATGCACGTGCGCTAGTGACCTTGCGTGCTACACCGAGTTCCTGTGGGAGGAGGAGGAGTGCCTCGTCGAGCACGCAAAGAGCCTTACCACCGCCTCAGAGGCGAGGAATCAGGAGATCTACGAGGAGAACCACTGCTTCGAGAGGGGTCGACCGAAGCAGTAGAGGGCGTTCGAGGTGAGCGTCGCTGAAGCTGCAGCAGCGGCATGCACCGTATTGCGGTTGCCCAGCTCGTCGGTAGGCTCCTCCTACTCTGCCTCTTACTAAGCGTGCTCGGCAGAGGAGAGGCAGCCAGAAGTAGTACAAAGCCCCTCCGTAGTATATTAGTAGTAGTATTTAGGGGCTATTTTGTTCAGTTCGTATGACTATAGATGTGGTGGAACTGTACAATGTACTTAACATTAGCTAGTACATATAATTGAACTAGTTATTTCAGTACGTGGTTGGCAACAATTGGGGAAAAGTTTGGTTAGTTCACCTGTTGAGATGAACTGTTTGTATAAATTAAGAATGACTGCTTAATCTATGAATGAAATCTATGCTTATTTACTGAATTTTAGTTGCAAAAATTAGATATTGCTAGTAATTTTTAGCTTCATATTTTGACAAATTGCGGTGTTACAAAAGTTGACAAATGGCATTATTACTAGATCAACATATGTCAATCTGTCCATTTTGACAAATGGCAACATACCCAAATTGTTTGTAAGTGGTTGCACACGGGTCAAACAAATGAACCGTTCTGCACAGATCCTGCTCTCACTTTGCATACGAGTGTTCTATCTAAAACGTTTGCGATCATGTGCTGCACAAATCCTACTCGGCACATTCTCCCTTGGTTTCTTAGGGAAGCTGGCGGTTTGCATATGGGTGTTCTAACTAAAATGTTTGCGACGAGTGTTTTGTATTTAAAAACAATTAAAGTTTTTTTCAAAAGAAAATAGTTTTATAAGTCTGTTAATTAAAAGAGAAAAACGCAAGCTCGCTAACCATATCTTTCATTCAGTCATACCAAGAATTTATATTCATATGATCGAGAAACAATATGTAACCCAAGAAAAAACTATTTCCAGCGGCGGTGGAGGCGGCGTGCCACACCGTCGTTGTCGTCCTCCAGGATGCCGTTGTTGAAGTCTTCAATGCACCACAGAATATTCTTCACATGTAAATCAAACATCATGTCATCGCGCGATCGACGGGCTAGGCGTGGGAGGACGGCAGCTGGCGGCGCTGAGAGGTAGCAGTCGACGGCGGCGTCCCATGCCGCTGAGGGGGCGCGTGCATGGGCACGGGCGCGGTGGGTGCAGCGAAACACACGGGGACCGGCACCACGGTGGGTGGAGGGGTGCGCATGGGAATGGGCACGGGCGCTGGCACTGGCATGTACATGAGCTCGCGCGGGTCCGCGGTGACCTCGCTGACGCCCGTGCCTTCCAGCTCAGCAATAGTGTTCGGCGACCAGCCCGTCAATGCTACGGGGATGGTCACTGGCGCGGGCATGGGGATGGGAGCTGGGACGAGAGCGGGGGCAGCAACAGCCGTGGCCAGCTCGTTCGGGACCATGTCCATGAGGCCCCATTCCTCCTTATTTTCTATCTCCTCCGGCTCGGAGTTGACTTCACCAAACTTGAAGACTAGTGGCAGATTATCCTTCTGCACCATGGCGTTGGTGTAGGTCTGCGGGAGGGAGGGGAATGGGAGGCAAACAGTAAGGCCGCACCGTATTAAGCAGCGGTTCGGGTGCCATTAATAGAGAGGAAGGTGGGCGACCATGGAAGTCAAAGGGCTTGCTTCCCAGTGAGCCTGCGCAGCTTACAGCTCGCACGCTTCCCTGTGAGCCTGCGCGTTGGAGGAAAGCTTGCACGCCTCTCGGTCAGCTAGCACACCGGACTGCGCTTGCACGCCTCCCGTTCAGTCAAGGTCAAGCAGCTATCCGCACGACACCTCCTATAGCCATTAAAACCAACACACGTGGCGTCACGTGAATGGTTAATAGAGCGCACACGGTTTGAATTATACAAACGTTTGAGATATTAAAGTGGGAGCTATTTTTATTCGAGTGCACTTTCTCTCAAAATGGACATGAAAAATACCACGACATGTCGGTTGCCATTCCATGATAGCATGCCAAGTTTCATGAATCTCAGACGAGTTTTGGATTTACTAGAATTTAAAAAGAAAGCATCTCAATGTTTCACCGGCAATCAACGATGCCCTAGTGTTTGAAATTCATTCCCATTTCTTGCATTGGACCTAAACATGCGCCCAAGGACAAAGATTTCATTTTTCAACCAATTTATATGCACAGGAGCATGGGCATGTAGTTCAAATAAATGCATTGAAAACTCACTTAATGCATAAAATGTCCAAACGAACCCCGAAAAATCACAAAAATTGACACAACACTCGCGTTGTTCTATGTTGACATGAAATTTTCTTTGAAAGCAATAAGAGGCAATGGATATCATTTCGTCCCCAAAGGTGGGACGTTCCCTACCGAAACCATCATGCTTGTTGTGAGAAGCATATATCCAAACCTGCCCCAAATGGGATAAAAAATTTATCACGGCATGTTGATGCCGCTCCATTATAGCATGCCAAGTTTCATGAATTTCAGACGAGTTTTGGATTTACTAGCATTTAAAAACCAGGCATCTCAATGTTTGTGGCCGAGTGACAGTGGCAGGGTGTTTGACATTCATTCCCATTTCTTGCATGGGACCTAAGCATACAACCAATGACACATATTTGAATTTTCAACCAATTTATATGCGTTAGAGCATGTGCATGTAGTTCAAATTTGAATTATGCACATAAATGCATTGAAAACTCAATTAATGCATAAAAATGTCCAAACGAACCCCAAATAATCCCAAAAATTGACACAACACTCCTGTTGTTCTATGTTGACATTAGGAAAAAAATTGAAATCGAGAAGAGGCAATGGATATCGTTTTGTCCAGAAAGGTGAAACGTTCCCTACCAAAACCATCAGGCTTGTTATGAGAAGCTCTGGTTTGTGAGAAGCATATACCCAAACCTGCCCCAAATGGGACAAAAAATTTACCACGACATGTTGATGCCGCTCCATGATAGCATGCAAAGTTTCATGAATTTCAGATGAGTTTTGGATTTACTAGAATTTAAAAACAAGGTATCTCAATGTTTGCGGCCGAGTGACGGTGGCAGGGTGTTTGACATTCATTCACATTTCTTGCATGGGACCTAAGCATGCAACCAAGGACACAGATTTGAATTTTCAACCAATTTATATGCATAGAGCATGTGCATGTAGTTCCAATTTGAATTATGCACATAAATGCATTGAAAACTCAATTAATGCATAAAAATGTCCAAATGAACCCCCAAAAATCCAGAAAATTGACACAACACTCCTATTGTTCTATGTTGACACTAGCAAAAAAATTGAAATCGAGAAGAGGCAATAGATATCGTTTCGTCCAGAAAGGTGAAATGTTCCCTAGCAAAACCACCAAGCTTGTTGTGAGAAGCTTTGGTTTGTGAGAATCATATACCCAAACCTTCCCCAAATGGGCCAAGTTTCATGAATTTCTGACGAGCTTTGGATTTACTAGCATTTAAAAACCAGGTATCTCAATGTTTGCGGCCGATTGATGGTGGCAGGGTGATTGACATTCATTCACATTTCTTGCATGGGACCTAAGCAAGCAACCAAGAACACATATTTGAATTCTCAACTAATTTATATGCATTAGAGCATGTGCATGTAGTTCAAATTTGAATTATGCACATTAATGCATTGAAAACTCAGTTAATGCATAAAAATTTCTAACCAAACCCCAAAAATCACAACAATTGACACAACACTCCTGTTGTTCTATGTTGACATGCGAAATTTTTTGAAAGTAATAAGAGGCAATGGATATCGTTTCATCCCCAAAGGTGGGACATTCCCTACCGAAACTTATCATGCTTGTTGTGAGAAGCTTTGGTTTGTGAGAAGCATATACCCAAACCTGCCTCATATGGGACAAAAAATTTATCACAGCATGTTCATGCCGCTCCATGATAGCATGCCAAGTTTCATGAATTTCACACAAGTTTTGTATTTACTAGAATTTAAAAACCAGGTATCTCAATGTTTGTGGCCGAGTGACGGTGGCAGGGTGTTTGACATTCATTCCCATTTCTTGGGTGGGACCTAAGCATGCAACCAAGAACACATATTTGAATTTTCGACCAATTTATATGCGTTAGATCATGTGCATGTAGTTCAAATTTGAATTATGCACATGAACGCATTGAAAACTTAGTTGATGTATAAAAATGTCCAAATGAACCCCGAAAAAACACAAAAATTGACACAACACTCTTGTTGTTCTACGTTGACACAAGAAGTTTTTTGAAAGCAATAAGAGGAAATGGATATCATTTCGTCCCCAAAGGTGGGACGTTACCTACCGAAACCATCATGCTTGTTGTGAGAAGCTCTGGTTTGTGAGAAGCATATACCCAAACCTGCCCCAAATGGGACAACAAATTTACCACGGCATGTTGATGCCGCTCCACGATGGCATGACAAGTTTCATGAATTTCAAACGAGTTTTGGATTTACTAGAATTTAAAAACAAGGTATCTCAATGTTTTCGACCGAGTGACGGTGCCAGGGTGTTTGACATTCATTCCTGTTTCTTGCATGGGACCTAAGCATGCAACGAAGGACACATATTTGAATGTTCAACCAATTTATATGAAGGAAATATGCCCTAGAGGCTATAATAAAGTTGTTATTTATACTTCCTTATATAATGATAAATGTTTAATGCTAGAATTGTATTAACTGGAAACTAGTACATGTGTGAATACATAGACAAACAGAGTTTCACTAGTATGCCTCTACTTGACTAGCTCGTTAATCAAAGATGGTTAAGTTTCCTAGCCATAGACATGAGTTGTCATTTGATGAACGGGATCACATCATTAGGGAATGATGTGGTTGACTTGACCCATCCATTAGCTTAGCACTTTGATCGTTTAGTTTATTGCTATTGCTTTCTTCATAACCTATACATGTTCCTATGACTATGAGATTATGCAACTCCCAAATACCGGAGGAACACTTAGTGTTCTATCAAACGTCACAACGTAACCGGGCAATTATAAAGATGCTCTACAGGTGTCCCCGATGGTGTTTGTTGAGTTGGCATAGATCGAGATTAGGATTTGTCACTCTGATTGTTAGAGAGGTATCTTTGGGCCCTCTCGGTAATGCAGATCACTATAAGCCTTGCAAGCAATGTGACTAATGATTTAGGTGCAGGATGATGCATTATGGAATGAGTAAAGAGACTTGCCGGTAACGAGATTGAACTAGGTATGATGGTACCGACGATCGAATCTTGGGCAAGTAACATACCGAGACAAAAGGAACAACGTATGTAGTTATGCGGTTTGATCGATAAAGATCTTCGTAGAATATGTAGGAACCAATATGAGCATCCAGGTTCCGCTATTGGTTATTGACCGGAGATGAGTTTCGGTCATGTCTACATAGTTCTAGAACCCGTTGGGTCCGCACGCTTAACGTTCGATGACGATCGGTTTTATGAGTTTATGTGTTTTGATGGACCGAAGGTAGTTCGGAGTCCCGGATGTGATCACGGACATGACAAGGAGTCTCAAAATGGTCGAGACATGAAGATTGATATATTGGAAGGTTATGTTTGGACACCAGAAAGGATTCAGATTAGTTTGGGCATTTACCGGCGTACCGGGAGGTTACCGGAACTCCCCGGGGAGTTAATGGGCCTTGATGGGCCATAGTGGAAGAGAAGAGGAGGCGGCCAGGTGTGGCGTGTGCCCCCTAGGCCCAATACGATTTGGGGTAGGGTTTGTGGGGGGCCGCCCCCCCTTTCCTTTTCTCCCTCTTCCCTTACTTCCCCCTCCTAGTTGGACTAGGAACGAGGAAAACCTACTCCTAGTAGGAGTAGGAATCCCCCCTTGGGGCGTGCCCTAGGAGGCTGGCCCTCCCCTCCTCCACTCCTTTATATACGGGGGAGGGGCACCCCATAGACACACAAGTTGATCTTAGCCATGTGCGGTGCCCCCCTCCACAGATTTCCACCTCGATCATATTGTCGTAGTGCTTAGGTGAAGCCCCGTGTCGGTAACATCATCATCACCGTCAACACGCCATCGTGTTGACGAAACTCTCCCTCGGCCTCAGCTGGATATAGAATTCGAGGGGCGTCATCGAGCTGAATGTGTGCAGATCACGGAGGTGCCGTTCTTTCGGTACTTAATCGGTTGGATTGCGAAGACGTTCGACTACTTCAATCGCGTTACTTAACGCTTCCGCTTTGGGCTACGAGGGTAAGTGGAAACACTCTCCCCTCTCATTGCTATGCATCCCTAGATAGATCTTGCATGATCGTAGGATTTTTTTTGAAATACTGCGTTCCCTAACAGTGTTATCAGAGCCAGGTTTATGCTTGATTCGGCGGTATTGTTGGATGAAGCGGCCCGGACCGACATTACATGACTGCATTCATGAGACTGGTTCTACCGATGTGCTTTGCACACAGGTGGCTGGCGGGTGTCAGTTTCTCCAACTTTAGTTGAATTGGATTCAATAAACAGAGTTCTTTCTGAAGATCAAAAAGCAATCTCTATACCGCATTGTGGTTTTTGATGCGTATGTAAGAATGGTTCTTGCTAAGCCCGTAGCAGCCATGTAAAACTTGCAACAACAAAGTAGAGGACATATAACTTGTTTTTGCAGGGCATGTTGTGACGTGATATGGTCAAGACGTGATTATATAAATTATTGTATGAGATGATCATGTTTTGTAACAGAGTTATCGGCAACTGGCAGGAGCCATATGGTTGTCGCTTTATTGTATGAAATGCAATCGCCATGTGATTGCTTTACTTTATCACTAAGCGGTAGCGATAGTCGTAGAAGCAATAGTTGGTGAGACGACAATGATGCTACGATGGAGATCAAGGTGTCAAGCCGGTGACGATGGTGATCATGACGGTGCTTTGGAGATGGAGATCAAAGGCACAAGATGATGATGGCCATATCATATCACTTATATTGATTGCATGTGATGTTTATCCTTTATGCATCTTATTTTGCTTAGTACGGCGGTAGCATTATAAGATGATCTCTCACTAAATTTCAAGGTATAAGTGTTCTCCCTGAGTATGCACCATTGCTACAGTTCATCGTGCCGAGACACCATGTGATGACCGGGTGTGATAAGCTCTACGTTCACATACAATGGGTGCAAGCCAGTTTTGCACAAGAAGAATACTCGGGTTAAATTTGACGAGCCTAGCATATGTAGATATGGCCTCGGAACACTGAGACTGAAAGGTCGAGCGTGAATCACATAGTAGATATGATCAACATAGTGATGTTCACCATTGAAAACTACTCCATCTCACATGATGATCGGACATGGTTTAGTTGATATGGATCACGTGATCACTTAGATGATTAGAGGGATGTCTATCTAAGTGGGAGTTCATAAGTAATATGATTAATTGAACTTTAATTTATCATGAACTTAGTACCTGATAATATTTTGCATGTCTATGTTATCGTAGATAAATGGCCCATGCTGTTGTTCGGTTCAATTTTAATGGGTTCGTAGAGAAAGCTAAGTTGAAAGATGAAGGTAGCAACTACACAGACTGGGTCCGTAACTTGAGGATTATCCTCATTGCTGCATAGAAGAATTACGTCATGGAAGCACTGCTAGGTGCTAAGCCTGCTGCAGATGCTACTGATGACGTTAAGAACGTCTGGTAGAGCAAAGCTGATGACTACTTGATAACCCACAAGTATAGGGGGTCGCAACAGTTTTCGAGGGTAAAGTATTCAACCCAAATTTACTGATTCGACACAAGGGGAGCCAAAGAATACTCTCAAGTGTTAGTAGCTGAGTTGTCAATTCAACCACACCTAGAAACTTAGTATCTGCAGCAAAGTTTTTAGTAGCAAAGTAATATGATAGTAGTGGTAACGGTAGCAAAAGGTAACAGTAGTAAAAGTAAACTTTTTGGTATTTTGTAGTGATGATAGCAATAGCAACGGGAAAGTAAACAAGCGAAGAACAATATATGGAAAGCTTGTAGGAAATGGATCAATGATGGAGAATTATGCCGGATGCGGTTCATCATGTAACAATCATAACCTAGGGTGACACAGAACTAGCTCCAGTTCATTGATATAATGTAGGCATGTATTCCGAGTATAGTCATACGTGCTTATGGAAAAGAACTTGCATGACATATTTTGTCCTACCCTCCCGTGGCAGCGGGGTCCTTACGGAAACTAAGGGATATTAAGGCCTCCTTTTAATAGAGTACCGGAGCAAAGCATTCACACATAGTGAATACAAGAACTCCTCAAACTACAGTCATCACCGGTAAGTATCCCGATTATTGTCACTTCGGGGTTAACGGATCATAACACATAATAGGCGACTATAGACTTGCAAGATAGGATCAAGAACACTCATATATTGATGAAAACATAATAGATTCAGATCTGAAATCATGGCACTCGGGCCCCAGTGACAAGCATTAAGCATAGCAAAGTCATAGCAACATCAATCTCAGAACATAGTGGATACTAGGGATCAAACCCTAACAAAACTAACTCGATTACATCATAGATCCCATCCAACTCATCACCGTCCAGCAAGCCTACGATGGAATTACTCACGCACGGCAGTGAGCATCATGAAATTGGTGATGGAGGATGGTTGATGATGACGATGGCGACGGATTCCCCTCTCCGGAGCCTCGAACGGACTCCAGATCAGCCCTCCTGAGAGGTTTTAGGGCTTGACCGCGGCTCCGTATCATAACACGCGATGAATTCTTCTCTCTGATTTTTTTTCTCCCCGAAACACAATATATAGAGTTGGAGCTGGAGTCGGAGGAGCTCCAGGGGGCCCACGAGGTAGGGGGCGTGCCCTAGGGGGGCAGGCGCGCCCCCACCCTCGTGGATAGGTGGTGGGCCCCCTGGCCTTCATCTTTTGCGGGTATTTTTTATATTTTCCAAAAAGTTGCTCCGTGAAGTTTCAGGTCATTCCGAGAACGTTTGTTTCTGCACATAAATAACACCATGGTAATTCTGCTGAAAATAGCGTCAGTCCGGGTTAGTTCCATTCAAATCATGCAAGTTAGAGTCCAAAACAAGGGCAAAAGTGTTTGGAAAAGTAGATACGACGGAGACGTATCAACTCCCCCAAGCTTAAACCTTTGCTTGTCCTCAAGCAATTCAGTTAACAAGCTGAAAGTGATAAAGAAAAACTTTTACAAACTCTGTTTTCTCTTGTTGTTGTAAATATGTAAAGCCAGCATTCAAGTTTTCAACAAAGATTATAACTAACCACATTCGCAATAACGCTTAGGTCTCAAGTTTACTCATATCAATAGCATAATCAACTAGAGAGCAATAATAATAAATCTTGGATGACAACACTTTCTCAAAACAATCATAATATGATATAACAAGTTGGTATCTTGCTAGCCCTTTCTGAGACCACAAAACATAAATGCAGAGCACCTTTAAAGACCAAGGACTGACTAGACATTGTAATTCATGGTAAAAGAGATCCAGTCAAGTCATACTTAATGTAAATTAACAATAATGAATGCAAATGACAGCGGTGCTGTCCAACTGGTGCTTTTTAATAAGAAGATGATGACTCAGCATGAAAGTAAATAGATAGGCCCTTCGTAGAGGGAAGTAGGGATTTGTAGAGGTGCCAGAGCTCGGTTTTGAAATAGAGGTGAATAATATTTTGAGCAGTATACTTTCATTGTCAACATAACAACCAAGAGATGGCGATATCTTCCATGCTACACACATTATAGGCGGTTCCCAAACAGAATGGTAAAGTTTATACTCCCCCTTCCACCAACAAGCATCAATCCATGGCTTTCTCGAAACAACGAGTGCCTCCAACTAACAAGAGTTCCAGGGGGAGTTTTGTTTGCAATTATTTTGATTTAGTTTGCATAAAGCATGGGACTGGGCATCTCGGTGACCAGCCATTTATCTCGTGAGTGAGGAGCGGAGTCCACTCCTCTTGAGAATAACCCGCCTAACATGGAAGATACAGACATCCCTAGTTGATACATGAGCTATTCGAGCATACAAAACATGATATTTATTTGAAGGTTTAGAGTTTGGCACATACAAATTTACTTGGAACGGCAGGTAGATACCGTATATAGGTAGGTATGGTGGACTCATGTGGAATAACTTTGGGGTTTAAGGGATTGGATGCACAAGCAGTATTCCTGCTTAGTACAGGTGAAGGCTAGCAAAAGACTGGGAAGCGACCACCTAGAGAGCGACAACAGTCATGAACATGCATTAAAATTAATGTATCAGTCATTTATGCCACTAGTTGTGTCCCACTACTCAGTTTTGCCATTAGAAGTATATTGATGGTTTATTTTCGGAGTATTATTTTTTTCACGGACAGTGAAAGTGTTGTCTGGAATCAACTAGATGAGGATTTGCGTGAGCCACTCAATGTCGCTCTCAATGCTACGGAGGGAAGGAAATAAGTATGGAGAGAGTTTTGCAAATCACAATCCTATGCACGTTGAATGTCGACATCCCCTTGCACAGACAAGTCAAGTTTCAACTAGAAAAATCATACAAAACGAAGAGATAATCAACCAGATAAATACTGGTTACATTCCCAGAAACTCTAAGCAACGAAAATTCTCTCAATTTTTGTGAGTTCTAGATTTCTTCATCAAAGGACTGCAAAGATAATTCATTGGATATTTAAACACAAGTTTTGGCACTATTTGAAGGCTCTCCTGTACCAAATTAATATTCATGAATTTATAATAAACGAAAAGAGGGGTGATGTGATAGGCCTAAACATCGGGGTGACCAACACTCGTACCCGTCTCGACTGCAATCATATATGCGTACCATCACGATATGAGCATGGTTGCGGACCTTAGCACGCGAGGAGGTACTCATGTTAATAGATCTCATTGTAAGCTAAAGGCAGCAATGGGCAGCAAGCACAGGTATAGCAATCTCATGGACAACATTGTACATTCGCATTAATCGGAGCAGTTACACCGGTGGAAGTTGCATGAACTAAATCTGTCTTGGGCCCGCAACCAATCAAGAAACGGAAGGGGATGAGTCAAGAGAGTACAGACATAAGGCGCCCACTTATACCAGATAACACAATAAGGTCAGCCATAGGGATTTAGAGTGATCGAGGGTTCATACGCCATCTTGGATAATCTCATTTCATTTCAAGGTCACATCCAATATGGATCATCATAAAATAGGGTCGCTGGAATATTGCGTTCTTGTAATAGACACACGACGCGGATGCACGTAAAGCACGGACACACCAGGACGATGGTCGATATCCACCAAACATGAGAGAGTGTACATAGGCATTGGAAGCTCAGGACGGCCTCACCGGGAATCTGAGCGAAGCCCATTCATTAGACGGAGAGGACGCCAAATCAGGGTAGCGGATAGCGGAGCTCTGAGGTTGAGAAGTCGGAACTTCAAGTACAATGCATCATAAGAGCGGCGACTTCAACAAGGTTAGAGACATTAATGGTTCGCCGTCTCACACTACTAACCCCAGAAAGGGAAAAGAAATAAACTATTTACATGGGAAAGCTCCCACAAGCAAAAGAAGAACAGGAGAAGTTTTTTTGGGTTGGTACTTTAATTATAATTAATTACTAACTACAACGCGAGCGCACGGCAGAGCTCCGAGAGAGACTAAAAACCTACTACTTTGGGCGGCGCCGGCCTAACTCCTTTTTTCCGTGGTTTTTTCTTAAGAGTTTAATCAAACACACAGAAGAAGCAGGAAAAAGAAAATAAACTAGCAGGGGGGCACACATTCGAGACTGAGATTTACTGATGGAGGTGAGATGTGTAAAGGGTATGGGATGGACTGGTGTCCGCAGATCATCGGGTAGCAAGCTCGTAGGCGAGTGGCTCTATTTTATAGCCGAGCGAGTGTAGGAAGGGCATAAGATGGGGAGAGGGCCCGGTGAGGACAAAGTGCAGCCAACATTGCTCACCACGAAGAGGATCCTAGGGGGCTAATTGAATGGCCGGCCTAAGGTTTGGTCGGTATGGACCGCCCACGAGCTGGGGGCGGCGGAAAGATGATGCGCACAATAATGAGTTCCTCGTTCGGTGATAAAAACGTACTGTGATTGAGGGAAGGTACTACACGTTGGGGATCATACGTGGTTCAGGTTATCGGTATCGCCGTGCGTGGTGGCCTGGCTGCAGCGTGGAGAACGAGGCTGCAGGGCTCATCCAGCTTCAGGGTCAGGCTATCTGCGGTGGTCACGTACTCTCAGCTGCCCGGTTCAGTCTCTACCAATAATGAGCGAGGATTTCTTGCCATCTTGCGGGCCTGCCAACTCAAGAGAAGGCAGGAGCAGGGACGACCGTGGACGTACGTCGAAACACGTCGTGTGTGCTTATTCCCGCCTGCGGCGAGTCCGACAATTAAACGAGTACGAATCAGCCATGAGAAGAGGTGTATAGGTCGGGTACATCATGGCCATTCGCTGTCGATTGGCAGGTGGCAGTCGGGGACCGAGCCGACAAGACTGTGTTGAAGCCATTGCAAAGACGAGCTCATAATCTAAATATGCAGGAGGCATTGGCGAACCACTTACCATAGCGTTCAGGCGCTCATGCCACGTCGTGGACAATGCCGAATGTCTATTTCAAGAGAACAGTGAGGCTAACCAGCGGGTTGCATAAAATCCTCCAAGAAAATTCCATTATGTGGCGGAGCATGGTAGACTGCAACCCTGACTACCTCTAAGGCCCGAGCTACAATGTCCCATATGATAAGATTGGTCTCCTAACACAGCACTCCTAAGAATGCTAAGATCAGGGACACACATGTGACATGCTTCATCCTTAGCATTTATGCATCTACGATGAAAGAGAGCAAAATAATGTATAGCAGGAAAGTGAATGCTCCCTATGGTAGCCTGCGTTATATCTCTAGATTCCCCCACAGTTATACTAGCAAGAAAGTTTCTAAATTCAGATTTAGGGGGATCCCTAACACTACCCCATGATGGAAGTTTGCAAGCAGAAGTGAAATCCTCTAAGTCCATGGTATAAGATTTGTCATAGAGATCAAACATGACTGAAGGAGAATTACGCGAAGATGAATACTCAAAAGAACACTGGGATACTCCTCACAAATGAACTTGTAGAGATCATGATACTAGGGGGGCATGATTGTTAGCCTCAAAATCCTCAAGACCGGCATTGACGCAAATAAAGAGGAGGAGTGCAAGGTGAACATTACTGTTATGATAAAATGGTATGTTTTTGTCCCCACGCAGTCCAGACTCATTTCTGGTTCCAGACTTAGATTCATTAATTTTTTATCATAAATATTCAGTGATGAAATATTTTTGCTCAGGAAGGTGCCCTAGGGTTCAAAGAATATTTGGAAATTTTCTCAAATTTTTGTGGGCAAGAAAAATTGGGGTTGCTTTGGAGCACATTGAGCTAGCTAGGATTTTAGAGAGGGAAATGAATATTTTCCTTTAAGAAAAATATTCAAAAATATTATTTTGAGGTGAACCAGAGAAGAAATGATAGTTAGAGAGGGAAATGAGACACTTGGGTGAAATTCAAGGGGTACCCATGTGTTTAAGTCCATCTGAAAAGATTTAAAACTTCAAATTTCAAAACCAAACCAACTGAAAATCAGTCAAAGAGAAGAGGGCAAAAACCAGACTGTGACAACCCCCCCCCCCACTTAGGATGAATCTTGTCCTTGAGATTCAGTTGCTTGGGAAAATCATTCTGGATATTGTGCCTTTAGAAATTCTCGTTCCTAAGTCGATTCTGCCTCTGTGTGATGCTCCTACTGAACTTTGTAAAACTTCCTTGTTTACTATGAGTGACCCTTTCCATCTAATCCAAAATTCTGACCGGTCTCTCTTCATATGTTAAATCCTTTGCCAACTCCATTTCAGTCATAGCAGTCTTTTTCTCACGCGGCGATATGCATCGTCTCAACTGTGAAACATGAAACACATTGTGCACTTCCGACAATTCAGGGGGTAGTTCCAATTGATATGTAACCGTACCCACTCTGGACATAAATGGAAATGGACCAATAAATTTGGGTGCCAACTTTCCACGAGTCTGGAATCTCTTGACTCCTTTCATAGGAGTGACTCGGAGGTATACTTGTTCTCCGGGTTCAAAACTGATCTGTCGGTGCTTTGCATCTTAATAACTCTTTTGTCGTGATTTGGCCAATTGCAATCTGTCTCAGATTTCCTTGACTTGCTTCTCAGCTTCCATCATGAGATCCGTTCTGAAAATACGACTATCTCCAGTTGAGACCAATTCAAAGGAGTGCGGCACTTACGGCCATACAAAGCCTCATATGGTGAGATCTTTAGACTGGTCTAGAAGCTGTTGTTGTATGAGAACTCGGCATACGACAGGCAGTCTTCTCATTTAGATCCTTGGGCCAAAGCATATGCTCGTAGCATATCTTCGAGTATTTGTTTTACTCACTCAGTCTATCCATCAGTCTGTGGATGATAAGCGGTACTATATTTTAGCACTGTCCCCAAGGCTTGATGGAGACGTGACCAGAAAGCGGAGGTAAAAAGTGACCCCCGGTCAGAAGTGATTGTTTGGGGTACTCCATGCAGACTGACCATCCTGGATACATACAATTGTGCAAGTTGATCTGCTCGATATGTGGTTCTGATCAGGATAAAGTGAGATACCTTGGTTAAGGTGTCCACTATGACCTAGATTGCATCATTGCCTCACTGAGGCTTAGGTAGCCCTGTGACAAAATCCATGCAGACATCATCCCAATTCCATTGTGAAACTGGCAGCGGTTGGAGAAGTCCGGCTGGCTTCTGATGCTCTGCCTTCACCTTGTTGCATATGTCGCAACAGGCCACAAAATAGGCGATGTCTTTCTTCATTCCATCCCACCAAAATATTTGTCGAAGGTATACATACATTTTAGTACCTCCAGGGTGAATAGAATACGAAGATTCGTGTGCTTCCCTTGACTGGGTACACAAATCCTTCCACGGAATCAGAGGGTACCAAGTTGATCCTTAGAAAAATCTGAAGTCTGTCCTGCTATCATACGCTTAGCACATTTCTTCAGGACGGTGTCAGCTGGCTAGGCCTTGTGGATCTCTTCCTCAAGTGTAGGTGCAATTTTCAAAATATTAGCAAGACCAGCATCAACTATGACCAGGTTGAGCTGAGCAATCTCCTCTTGAAGTTCAGGAGGCAAGGATTTCAGTATGACATTCAAGCTGACATGCTTCCGACTGAGTGCATCGGCAACCACATTGGCCTTACTCGGGTGGTAATTTATTACAAGATCATAATACTTGACTAACTCAAGCCACCTTCGTTGACGGAGATTTAAATCTGGCTGAGAAAATATATACTTGAGACTTTTGTGGTCGGTAAAAATTTGCCACCTGTTCCCTATGAGGTAGTGTCTCCAAATTTTTAGAGCATAAACCACCACGGCCAATTCCAGATCATGTGTAGGATAATTTCCCTTGTGGGGTCATAGCTGCCGTGATGCATATGCTACCACCTTGCCATCTTGCATAAGTACGCATCCAAGTCCTTGTCTGGAGGCGTCGCAGTACACATCAAAGCTGCGGTAGATATCTGGAAGAGTCAACACAGGTGCGGTCCTCAGCCGTGTATTTAGCTCATTGAAACTTTTCTCGCTGTCCTCAGTCCATTCAAACTTCTTATCCTTCTTGAGAAGCTCCGTCATGGGTTTGGCAATCTTGGAAAATCCTTCAATGAAACAACGTTAATATCCGGCTAATCCAAGAAAACTCCGGATCTGTGATATGGTTGTGGGTGGCAACCAATCAAGCACATCCTTTACTTTGCTCGGGTCCATGGCTATACCTTCGGCGGAGAGCACATGTCCGAGAAATCCAACTTGCTTGAGCCAAAACTCGCATTTACTGAATTTGGCGTATAGCTGATGGTCGTGGAGTCGTCGTAGCACTGCTTGGAGGTGTTTTTTGTGCTCTTCTTCACTTTTTGATTATATAAGTATGTCATCGATAAAGACTACCACAAATTTATCGAGGAAGTCCACGAATACTTTGTTCATCATATGCATGAAGAAAGCAGGGGCATTGGTGAGACCAAAGGACATAACTGTATATTCATAAAGACCGTACCGAGTAGTGAATGCGGTCTTAGGAATATCTTCCTTTATAATCTTGAGTTGATGATATCCTGTCCTTAAGTCAATCTTGGAGAATACCTTGGCCCCATTGAGCTAATCAAACAAGTCATCAATCCTGGGCAGTAGATATTTATTTTTGATGGTGACATCATTCAGCTAACGGTAATACACACACATGCGGAGGCTGCCATCCTTCTTATCCACGAAGATAGCAGGTGATCCCCATGGTGAAGAGCCGGGATGGTTATATCCTTTCTGGAGCATTTCATCAAGCTGTTTCTTTAGCTCCACTAATTCTTATGAGGGCATCCGGTAATACTTCTTTTATAACAGTGCGGTTCCGGGCACAAGATCTATTGCCAACTCAAGCTGCCGATCGGGTGGCATGCCTGGCAGTTCTTATGGAAACACATCAGGAAACTCACTGACCACAGGAATTAATTCCAACTCACCAGCCATAGCGGTGAAAACCATTTCTTTCTTGGGTATGCATCTGCGAGCATAGAATTTGGTAGTCTGTCCCTCTTGACTGGTCAAAGTGACTTCTCAGGTTGCGCAGTTTATGCATACTTGATATTGGGTCAACTAATTCATACCCAAGATAACATCCAACTTTACAGACTCAATGATTATCAAGGAAGATGGAAAAATGGCTTCGTTGATATTTATTTCCAGATTACGACAGACCAGATTGCTCCTGATTAAGGATCCCGGGGTTTCTACCAGCATATTCTTGCCCAACAGCGAACAAGGAAATTTGTTTTGGGCAACGAAACTCCATGAAATAAAAGAGTGGGAAGCCCTAGAGTCAAATAAAATTACGGCATGTATGTTATTAACAGAAAACATACCAATGACGACTTCGGGGTTCTCTTGGACTTCATCTATGGAGAGGTGATGAACGTGCCTAGTGATGTTTTGCTGGGTAGGGCATGACTCCATAAAGTTGACTTGTGGCCTGATTAGGGCACTTGCCTCGCCGTTCTTGGGACACTGTCTGGCATAATGTCCGGTTTGCCCACAACTGAAGCAAGAATTGTTGCACTAGCACTCCTCTTACACCGGGTTGGACATGACATTCTTGACTTGTGTGGTGGTCTTGTTAACATTCTGTTGCCAATTGGGCTTGTATTCCACCTGAGTATGCCGCCAGGTACGAGCCTTTTGCACTGGCTGACCTTCCTTCCTTGGCTCAAACTTGCACTTGTGATTGTTATTGGCAGGCCTATTGTCTGATATGAGCTTGTGCTCCCTTTCAGCAATGAAAGCCTTGTTTACCAGAGTTTAGAAATCTGGGAAATCAAACATACTGAGGGTACATCGGAGTTGCAGGTTTAATCCCCCAAGAAATCTGTCGATCTTTCTCTCTTCAGTGTCCACGTCATAAAGGGAGTAACAGGCCAAATGATTGAACTTTTGAAAATATTCACCCACAAACTGATTTCCTTGAAGGGGGATGAGAAATTCATGTTGCTTAACCTTCATAATTCCCGTAGGAATATGATATTTCCGGAACCGATCCTTGAATTTTGCCCAGGTGATTTCTTCATCAGCAGGCCACATGGCTTTTGCGTTTTCCCACCATATGGCAGTAGCGCCTGCAAGATAATGGGTTGCAAATGGAACTTTATCATCTTCTTCAGTACGATCAATCTCGAGCTTCCATTTAATGCTTCGCAACCAATCATCTGCATCCAAGGGATCAATAACCTAACTGAAACTGGGAGGCTAGGTTCTCTAAAAATCTGACAGCTTGGAGTGACGACCGTTCTGATTTCCATTTTGTCCAACCATAGCTTGCACACTCCTTAATATTTCAATCAGATCAATTATTCCTTCTTTCCTCAAACATACGCAGAATTTGCTCGGTGGACGGCGGATTTGGCGGTGGAGGCAGTGGTGGAACGTACAACTCGGGGGAGTGTCCTACCCGTCGTGCGGAATGACGAATAGGAGTATCCTCATGAGCGTCACTACTGCTGCCTCCCCGCGTCATCCTATTGTGGTTTTTTCCCAAGACAATGCAACCGAGATGAGAAACATCCAAAAGTAAATTCGGGAAAAGCTAGCAACAAATCTCGAGAGAAAACGAAATAACAAAGAAAAATATGACGAATAAAATAGAGTTCCAAGGGAAAACTCGATTCAGTGGCACCATGACTCGGTCAACGATATATTCAAGTTGTGTTATTAGCAGGTTCAACTTAATGTGAAAGTAACCGGTGTCATAACATGCCATGAAAGTGCAACACAAACATATGGAGCATATATCATCGGAAATAACTGGGTCAACTATATCCACACTAAGCATAGACATCAACAACTCATAACACTTCCCTGGTTATGATTAATCATCACTTTAAACAGGATCTTTACTTAGCAAATTTATCATCTTTCTCCTCCAAGAAAATAACTCAAAATAATTACTTATATCCATAACCATATTACTTCTTCATAACAAATATTACTTCTAGTTACTTAACCAACTTAGTTAGCTTCAAACTTTCTGTAAACTAAGCATTCAACTTAAACTAGCAACCAATCAGAATATAAATAATATACTACTGATTTAAATGCATGGATTAAATCATTAATTCAAGTTGAAAAAAATCACAAATATTGCAATGGCACCATGAAAATGTTGATGTGGCTTGCCTTAGTGCAGATGAGGTTCACAATCCTCCTGGTGATCCTCAAGACAAGCTTCACTTTCTAAAAACAATTATAAACACCAAAATAAAACGTCAAGAACCCTTCTGAAATTCACCAGAAAATCTAGACAGTAGAGAAAAATCTCATTTTTGGTGAGCTGCTAGATTTCTTCATAAAGAACACAATGCAAAAAGAATCAATTCATTTGGACTTATGGTTAAAAAGTGTTGGCTGTTTGAAGCTCTCTGGATAGAACTAAATATGAATTTAAATAAAACATAACTGAGGGGGGGTGACGTCGAAGGCGTAAACCTTGCAGGCGCCACCACTCGTACCGCTTCGCGCGCGTACAGAGTGGCTGACTAGCGGGCCCCGCTAGTCATGTGAGAGGGAGGGGGAGAGGGAAACAGAGGACGGCGCGGCTTCGCCGGAGCACACACCAGGGCGGAGGGCTTCTTGGCCTGAACTACAGGAAGGGATCGAAAGAGGAGACGGAGGCACACCTGCCCGTACCCGTAGGTTAGCTAGGGGTGGTCACACGGTGTCGGAAACGATCTCTCCCGTGGCGACAGGAAGCAGGGGTCACCGGAGTTGAAAACGACGGCGACTAGAGGCAACACCAGGGGCTCCAACCGGGCGGAACGGCACCACCGAGGCACGGCGGAGGCCCCGGAAGGGTGGCCCGAGCCTGGGAGGGGCAGGAGCTGCGGAGACGACCCAAGGGGATCGCCGACGAGCTCGAGCTCGGGGATGGCTGCCCATGGCCTGCCGGGCCGGGCTACAGCTTTCTACGAGATCGTGGAGTGTGTGTGAGGAGTGGATGATGCTCGAGGAAGATGGGGAGGGCTCTATTTATAGCCGAGCGATGAGAGGGGATCGGGCTCCGCCGGAGGACACCTGGACACGGCGCCCGGTGACGAACGGCGTCAGTGAGCGAGGGGGAAGGCGACGCAGCTCACGCAGGCACTATGGGCAAGCAGAGACAAGCACAGGGGCGAGAGGGTGGCGACGAACACATTGCGCAGCGCACAGTTGCATTGGACGGACCGCGCCCGTTATCGCTGCGGCGAGCTCCGACGTCGGTGAGCGCCGGGAGGGAGTTAAGAGGGTCGGGACGATGATCGTGGCGAAGTTTGGCAAGGTTTGACAGTCAGGGAAGAGAGGACGCACGCAACAGAGCGCTCGGCGACACTCAGAGCGCGACGTCATGCTGGTTGGCATCGTGCACACGCGTGGTCACCACGTGAACTCTGACCCCAGGCCGACTTAATCCCAAACTTCATGTCTGGCATGTAGTTCGTGGTAGATTGAGAGGTCACCACGCTTTGGTTTGAGCTCAGACGTAGTAGAATGGATTTCTACTTCCTGGTAAGTTTCTGGTCTGTAACTTTAAGAGCTTACTATGGTCTAACTACTGAGAGTTGGGAGCTTGGCTTTGGAGGTTAGCAATCATCTACTAAGGTGATGACGCACCAGAAAAATCAGCCACAATAGAGCAAGTAAAATGGTAGTTGCTGGAGAAACCCCCATTTCTGTCCAGAACAGAAAATATTTTTTGTAGAAAAAATATTCCAAAAAGTGATGAAATATTTTTGCTCAGGAAGGTGCCCTAGGGTTCAAAGAATATTTGGGAATTTTCTCAGATTTTTGTGGGCAAGAAAAAATGGGGTTGCTTTGGAGCACATTGAGCTAGCTAGGGTTTTAGAGAGGGAAATGAATATTTTCCTTTAAGAAAAATATTCAAAAATATTATTTTGAGGTGAACGAGAGAGGAAATGATAGTTAGAGAGGGAAATGAGACACTTGGGTGAAAGTCAAGGAGTACCCAAGTGTTTAAGTCCATCTGAAAAGAATTAAAACTTCAAATTTCAAAACCAAACAAACTCAAAATCAGTCAAACAGAAGAGGGAAAAAACCAGACCGTCACAATTGCCTCCTCCGCCTGCTGGCCCACCGGCTCCGCCTCCTCAGCAGCCGGCCGCCCATCCAACAGTCGGTGCGATCCAAGATGATTATCCTGAATAGCATGGTCCTTATGTAGTCTTCACTAGCGTGGCAGACGATCGGCGCAGCCGGCGTCAGCAGCACCGAGAGGTGAACGTCGTTGCCTCAAGTGCTCCAGAATTCATGCATTGGTCTGAGAAGCCCATCAGCTGGAGCCGGGCTGACCACCCGGAGGTGATGCCCTCTCCGGGCTCCTATGCTCTGGTGCTAGATGCCACTCTCGCAATAGAGAGGCGGGCTGCTCGTTTCTCCCGGATTCTGATAGATGGCGGCACCAGCATCAACATTATATACCGCGATACCATGGAAAAATTAAGCATTAAAGAATGGCAGCTCCAGCCCAGCCGGACTATTTTCCATGGTATTGTGCCCGACCTGTCCTGCTCACCAATCAGCAAGGTCAAGATAGACGTCATCTTCGGAGACAAGGATCACTTCCTCCGCGAAGCAATTTGGTTTGAGGTGGTGGACCTCGAAAGCCCTTATCATGTGCTCCTGGGCCGGCCGGCTCTGGCCAAGTTCATTTTGGTGCCACACTATGCTTACCTCAAGACGAAGATGCCAGGAACCAAGGGCATTATCATGATATCTGGAGACTATGAGGAATCGGCCGATTGCGCCGCGGCCAGCAGCCGGCTGGCCGAGTCCCTTGTGATTACTGCTGAGAAGAAGCTCCTGGACCGGGTGGTGGCCTTGACCAGCAAGAAGCCGGACATGTCCCCAGAGCCCAAAGAGTCAGAGACCCAGGCTCCTTCTAGCCGGCCAAAGAAACTAAGAAGATTCCTTTGGACCCCGAGCACCCAGAGAAATTTGCTGTCATAGGTGCCAACCTTGATAGCAAATAGGAAAGCAAGCTCATCAATTTCCTCTCTGAGAATCGAGACATCTTTGCATGGCCCCCAAGGACATGCCAGGTGTTCCGACGGATTTCGCCGAGCACAAGTTACATTTCAGAGCAGATGCCAAACCAGTCAAACAACCCCTCCGCCGACTGTCGGAGGAAAAGAGAAGAATTGTTGGTGAAGAGATAGCCCGGATTTTGGCAGCCGGCTTCATCATGGAAGTGTTTTTTCCAGAGTGGCTTGACAACCCAGTCCTTGTACTGAAGAAAAACAACAAGTGGCGCATGGGCATTGATTACAACAGTCTCAACAAAGCTTGCACAAAAGACTCGTTTGCTTTGCCTCGGATTGATTAAGTGATAGACTCCACAGCCGGATGCGAGCTATTGAGCTTCTTGGATGCCTACTCAGGATATCATCAGATCAAGCTGAACCCGGCAGACCGCCTGAAGACCTCCTTCATCACACCATTTGGAGCCTTCTGCTACCTGACCATGACATTCGGCTTGAGAAATGTCGGTGCCACGTTCCAGCGTTGCATGCAGAAGTGCCTCCTCAAGCAGCTTTTGGGCGGAGAAGCGCGGTACTCTCTTGGAAGATCTCAAGGAAACTTTTGAAAATCTGCACCAATTTCAGATCAAGCTCAACCTAGAGAAGTGCATGTTCGGTGTACCAGTCGGCCAGCTCCTCGGCTTCCTGGTCTCAGAACGCGGCATTGAGTGCAACCCTGTGAAAATCAAGGCTATCGAGAGGATGGAGAAACCCACCTGACTGAGAGACGTCCAGAAGTTCACTGGCTGTTTGGCATCCATCATTTGTTTCATCAGTCGGCTCGGAGAGAAGGCTCTTCCCCTGTACCAGCTCATGAAGAAGACCACTCATTTCGAGTGGAATGACCAGGCGGATGAAGCTTTTCTCCATTAGAAAAAGATGTTGACCATGCCGCCTGTCCTGGTGGCTCTGGCTGATAAGGAACCCATGTACCTCTACATTGCCGCAACCAGCCGGGTGGTCAGCATTGTCATGGTGGTAGAGCGCCCAGAGGCCGGCAGGGCACAACCGGTCCAGAGGCCTATATATATTACTTGAGCGAAGTGCTGTCAACCTCAAAGCAGAACTACCCTCACTACCAGAAGATGTGCTATGGCATGCACTTTGCCGCCAAGAAGCTGAAACCATACTTTCAAGAGCATCCAATCACGGTTGTGTGCACTGCCCCACTTGCTGAAATCATTGGCAACAGAGATGCATCTGGCCGAATGGCCAAATGGGCCATCGAGCTGCCCCCCTACACCATCTTCTACCAGCCGCGCGCTGCCATCAAGTCCCAAGCACTGTCCGACTTCCTTGTCGACTGGGCCGAGACCCAGTACTTGTCGTCAGCTCTGGACTCCACTCATTGGCGAATGCACTTTGATGGCTTGAAGATGCGCACCGGCTTGGGAGCTGGCATTTGTTCTCAGCTCTCCCAAAGGCGACAAGCTCAGATACACGTTGCAAATCCATTTTGCCGCCTCCAACAACATAGCAGAGTATGAAGCACTAGTACACGGCCTCCGGTTGGCCAAAGAGATCAGCATCTACCGGATCCTGTGCTACAGCGACTCTGAGTTGGTAGTCCAACAATCGTCTGGCGACTGGGATGCCAAGGATGCAAACATGGTGAGATACCGTTTCCCCGTTCAGCAACTCAGCAGATATTTTGAAGGGTGCGAGTTCCTTCACGTGCTAGAGAATGAAAACGAGCCAGCTGATGCCCTGGCATGGATCGGCTCCACCCGTCAAGCAATACCAGCTGGCGTCTCCCTTCACTACGTCCGCAAGCCGTCAATCAAGCCTTCTCCAGAATCTGAGTCCATCTTCATGCCGGCTCCTCCCGAAGCAGTCGGATCCGACTCGGGGGCTGCAGCAGCCGGCCCGGGGAATTCAGCAGGTGGCGCGGGGACTACTGCAGCCGCACCCGGCCCAGGAACTTCGCAACCCGGCCCGGGGGCTGCAGCAGTCGGCCCGGGGACTTCACCAAGAGGCTTGGGGACTGAAGCAGTCGCACCCGACCCGGGGACTTCACAACCCGGCTCAGGGGCTGCAGCAGTCGGCCCAGGGACTTCAGCAGCGCAGCAGACGGCAAACGATTCCAACCCGCCGCCTCCCAGCCCAACCGCCCTTGTACAAGTGGCCATAGTGGCAGTAGAAGAAAATCAAGCACCTTCATGGGCATTGCCCATCCTCAAATTTCTGGTAAACAGAGAGCTTCCGACCGATGAGATCTCGGCCTGGCAAGGGCAG